>NC_048600.1:45369784-45449534 GCF_003668045.3 Cricetulus griseus | reverse complement strand
TTTTTCTGGCAGCCAGGACTAGCTAGCTTGTTTCCCTGGCTCCCCGATTACTGTTCCCGACCCCAGGTCTGGTTGACTGGGAACTGGCGAGCGAGATGTTTGATTGAGGCAGGCTTAGGATGACACATAGGAACCCTTGCCCAAGCCCAAAGATGGGAGAGAGGTTCTGGGTAATTTTCACAAAAGTAGTTGGAGTTAAGAGAGCACAGCCAGAATCCAGAGCTCTGGCAACCCGGAAACCTCCAGTTTCTTGATTCCAGTTATGGGCTCCAAAGCTGGAGCATTACCCAGATCATTGGTGGCTGTCATCTTCCTAGGATAGAGGGGCCCAGTTGAGCCTACACTCTTTTATGTTGCCTTTGGTCCCCAGACCCGGAACCCACTTGTGGCAGTGTACTACACCAACCGGGCCCTGTGCTATCTGAAGATGCAGCAGCCTGAACAGGCACTTGCTGACTGCCGGAGAGCCCTGGAGCTGGATGGGCAGTCTGTGAAGGCACACTTCTTCCTGGGGCAGTGCCAGCTAGAGATGGAGAGTTATGATGAGGCCATTGCCAATCTGCAGCGAGGTGGGCTGACAAGATGCCATGTGTGGGCACCTTGGGGCCAGGATTGTTGGCGAGTGTAACTTAAACTGTCCACTCCCCCAGCCTATAGTTTGGCCAAGGAGCAGCGACTCAACTTTGGAGATGATATCCCTAGTGCCCTTCGCATTGCTAAGAAGAAGCGCTGGAACAGTATCGAGGAACGGCGCATTCACCAGGAGAGTGAGCTGCACTCTTATCTCACCAGGCTCATTGCTGCTGAGCGAGAGAGGTGGGTCTCCCCCCTACCATGCTACTTCCTCCGAATGACACTGAGTCACCAGCACAAGTGTTTATTGAAAGACAACACTGGCACATGGGAAGCCCAGGAGGAAAGAGGCCTGAAGTGGGGAAGGCTCTGGTCTTTTCTGGTCAGGACCATCACTGACTAGCTTCTGGTTAACCCTCAGGGAACTGGAAGAGTGTCAGCGGAACCACGAGGGTGATGAGGATGATGGCCACATCCGGGCCCAGCAGGCCTGCATTGAGGCCAAGCACGTGAGGGTGCCCCTAGTCCACATGTGGGTCATTGTGTGTGTGTTTTTGTGTGTGGCATGGAAAGTGCCCCAGCCTATGGTGGATCTGTTGGCCCATGCATGACATGAGTGCCCTAGTGGACATAAGGTGTGTGTGTCTGTGTGGAGGAGATATGAGTTGCCCACACATGGCACTCAACTCTACAGGATAAATACATGGCAGACATGGATGAGCTCTTCTCTCAGGTGGACGAGAAAAGAAAGGTGGGTGTTCCTTGAAGCCCGTGGGCAGGTGCTGGTGTGGTGATGCTTCCCGTTCCAGACATTTTCTCCATTGTGCTGTAGAAGCGAGATATCCCTGACTACTTGTGTGGCAAGATCAGCTTTGAGCTGATGCGGGAGCCCTGCATCACACCCAGTGGTATCACTTATGATCGCAAGGACATTGAGGAGCACCTGCAGGTAAGGGTCCCTGGGTGGGCCTTGGGACTGGGATTAGAGGCATACTCAGGCGGTTGAACACTCTGACTCTGTTGTTGCAGCGTGTGGGCCACTTTGACCCCGTGACCCGGAGCCCTCTGACCCAGGAACAGCTCATCCCCAACTTGGCCATGAAGGAAGTCATTGATGCATTCATCTCTGAGAATGGCTGGGTAGAGGACTACTAAGGCCCCATATCCTGCCTGGCACTCTGGCCCAGGAGGGTCTGGAAACAGAAGCTCCAGTCCCTGTATATAGTTTGTGTCCCTGGGCCTGCCCCCATCAGTCCTTGCTGATGGGTTCTGAACTGCTCCCCTTCTCGGCATCCCTTGCTGGGCCATGAGCCTCCCCTGTCCCCCTTCTGGGCTGGAAAGCGGGTAAGGGTGGGCTGAGGTTGCTGCTGCTGCCACTGTCCTGTAATAAAGTCTGTGAGCACTACATTGGCATGTGCTGGTGCAGTGGGCTTGCCAGTTGCCTGTTTGGCTAGCCAAGGAAGGTAGAAATGAAGACACTAGTGTCCAGATTGAGTGTGGCATGCCACCACCGGTCAGGGAAGTACAGCGCCTGACAGAAAAGAGCACAAAGGTTGGTTGGGGCTTTTGGGATTGGCCCAACCCCCACCTACCAGCCACTCACTTCACCAGCCTGGATGGTACATTCCAAGGGCCGAGCTGATGGGGCTAGGGATGGGTATATTTCCTGAAGCCAGGCCAATGTGGTCTTGTTGGGGTGGAACTCTGGTGTCTTCTCAGGAGGGTAGAGGAACCAGCGCTGGAGGAAGAAGTATAAGGTCACTTTTGTGCACTTTGGACTAAAGATTCCGAACTTCAGCTTCTACCCTTGTACCCTTGTACTGACCTTCCGACCATAAATCACCTCTGAGAAACCAGGCCCATGCCAGTGGAAGGGTACCCCAGATCCAGCTCCTGTGGGGTCAGTTGTGAATAGCTGATGAACAAAATATGTATGGGCTTCCCCAGTCTGTTTTGAAGAAGCACCCACCTGCAATTCCAAAGCTGTAAGCAGGGGTGGTTCCCAGTAGACGAAACGGAGGTGGAGAATAATGCTGGAATAGTGGTGCCCACTCAGTAAAGTTGTTGTCTCCAAAAAAGTAGAGGGTGTCTGCCAGCAGAGAAGATAAGAGGCAAGCATACTGGCAGCAGTGGACTCCTAAGTGCCCCATTTTCAATGCTGCCCAGGTCTGGCTCACCATTGCCTAGGGATGTGGGATCCTGGGGGTGCAGCAGCTGCTCCACATACTCCTGGAAGGGCAGGTCCACTACAAGAAGGGGGCATCCAGTTGAGACTACTCAGTCCTGCCTTCGGGATGCTGGTAAGCAGGCAGGCCTTGAAGTGTGTGTTAGCTCACCTTTCTGGTATGAGTAGGTGTTGGCTGTACTCAAGCGAACAACGTTGTCCCCAAACGAGGCCAGCAGGTTTTCCCGAGAGCACAGGGCCCTGAACTTCTGGGGTTGGAGGATAAAAGAACTGAGCAACTGGTCAATCAGGATTAGTTGCCCACGTGGGTACAAATACTCACCGAGTTGTCCGTGAGTCCCTGTAATATGACCGGCTTGAGGAAGGCATAGCTAGAGGAGAAAAGGCGGGTGTTGAACTCGACAGGGGCTTATCCTGCCCACCAGGCAATGAAGGTATGGCCTCCGCAGCCAAAAGACCATGCTTTGAGTGTATGCCTAGAATCATGCTGAAACTAGGGGCAGGGAAACATACTGTTGCATGAACTCGGGGTATGTGAGGTGTGCTCGGCGCTCCACAGTACAATGCTCCTCCTCTGTCACTGCTGCTGCAGTCCCCAGCCTGCTCGGCTGCCTGCGAGGACAACAGGTTAGGTTAGTGTAACCTGCCAGCGCTCTGAGCTCAGGCTCCCTACCGCCGCCCATTGCTGCCGCTCACCATCCCCCTTCGTCAGAGCCGGGCAGAACCACAGTCACCATCGTCCATAGTACAAAGACTAAAAGCGGCCCTAGCCGACTAGCCGCCGCCATGAGCATACCGGAGCGGGCGCGCAGCACGCTGGGAATTTTGTCGACAATTGCGTAACCGCGAGCCATTGGCCTATCGCCCCGACTGCTGTAGCTATCGGCAAGCAGAAGCTAGCCCGGCCCCCGAGAGCCTCCTTCATACACAACAGCGCGCGCACTCACACACACAGACACACACAGACGCACACAAGTCCCTCAATCATTTCCTCAAGGCGGAGTGAAAACTATGCTGAGCAGCCATTGGCTATTGTAGGTTACCATGGCTACAGCCCCCTGCCGGAAGTTCCCTCCTGCGGCGCAATCAAAGTGACAAGTGGCTTCACAGCAGCTCCTGCTTTTTATTGGGTTAACAGGTTGCAGCCACCTTCCATCCTGGTACACAGGATGGGTAAGAGGCTGTGAGCCTAGTCGGGCGGACCTCAGGGTTGAGTTAAGGAAACTGCCTCAGCCTGAGGGAAGGCCAGGTCAGGAGTATTCACAGAGATGGCCGCAACCTGCAGGGCAGTGGGAGCTGCCTTCCAGCCATTTCATGATGTGTTGAAGATGGCCACCATGACTGCAGCCCTGGCACCATACGAACAGACCTTTAACCACATGATGGCAGACTGCACACATGCTGGCACAGCGGTGGCACCTGGGAATGGGAAGGCTGTTCAGTTGTGAGGTTCTGGGCTGCCTCCCTCACAAGCCCCCCAATCCTGTCATTGCACCTGTCGCAAACCCAGCCACGGCTGCTCATGGGCCGCTTGCAGTGACTACAGTTGACATGCAGAGTGGTGGAGGCTTGGTTGAGGCAGCTAACTGCCCTGCTGGTACTCAGCTTCACCACCTCATTGGACACGTTCCAGAGGCAGAAGCGCTGCAGCAGATCAATGTAGGATGTGTACCAGTGCTCCTAGGGGAGGGACACAGGTTCAGGTTAGTGTTTCCAGGCAAACTGGGGTAGGGGGTGCAGCAGAAAAGGAGCAGGCCAGGTGAGGGGACAAGCAGCTGGGGTAGGGAGATCCTCTGTGATCCATCACACACCTGGGTCTGCTCGTCGATGTCCTTGCGCACTCTCTCACCCAGCACAATAAGAACAGACACAGCCATCTGCACATCGCCCTGCTCAGCGTAGAAGTGCAGCATGTCCCGCACCAACACACTGAAGAAGTCAGGCGGCAAACGGCTGTCATACAGCGCGTGTGAGACAGACAGAAGGGAGGAGGAGGAGTCCACTGGGGCCAGTGAAGCTGTGTCTGCCTCATTGCCGCTTACGTGTGGAGAGTCAGCTTTGTCCTGCAGGTGTTCCGGCCCGGAGGGTGTATCCACAATCTCATGGCGCAGTGGGAAGGCCTCCTGTGGTAGCACATATTCAGGCTCCTCGGCTGAGAGGCAAGGGTGAGGAAAGATGGACCTGAGCCTAGGCTTCCCACTCCACTCAGCTCCTGCTCAAAGAGCCATGCACCAGGTCTGACCCCTCTATACCAACCCTACCTCCCACATTCCTCACTCACGGTGCACATGTTCTGTGTCCAGTGGGTACAACTCATCCTCCTCTCCTTCCACATCACCCAGAAGGTAGTCAGCAGGCACATCACTCCCCTCAGTTTCCTCATTATCTGCCCAGCAGGGAAGGGAGGTCATTCAGGGAGTGGCTCCCCAGCCCTATTCCCATCAACATACCTTCCTACCCTCATTAGTGATGAGTGTAGCTGAAGAATCAAGCAGAGCTGTGTCACTCCGAGTGTCCCCTTTGCTGCGATCTAGCCGTGTCTCACTGCCCAGCCCTGGGCCCATATCCTTCAGATTGAAGCTAGAGGTAGGGAAGGCTTGTGGGTGGCCATGTCCCTGCAATCCACCTGGGGCGGGGCGGGGCGGGGGGGGGGGGGCAGGGATGGCCAAGGATCTACCTGTTCATGAGTGGTAGGCCACAGGAGCTGCCTTTGCCGACACTGTGGTTGAGATTGGCAGAGGACACCAGGCCAGGGCTACAGTAGATAATCCGTAGCATGGTCCATGTCTGTGCCACCTAGGGGTAGGCACCAACCACTCATAGGTCCTGGGCACCTAGCACCCAGGCTGGCCCCCATATCCTGGGCAGAATCATATATATATACCAATCCATGGCCTGAACCGCCTCCACTGGGGAAATTGTGGCACATGGAAAAAGCACTGTCTCCACTCTCTAGCAGCACAACTGTGAGGTCCCTGGTGGTAGGATTAGCAAGGGGAGAAGAGAGATGGCAGGCAGAAGGCAGCTCCAACACCAAGAGGGAGGCACAAGAGGGGGCTGTGGGTACTTGACTCCCTAGGCCTCCACCCCTAGGTTGACCCCAGGGTCTGGGCTATTCTGTTCCACAAGATCTTTACACTGCAGAACACTTTGTCAAAGGCTGGCATTGTGACTGACCAGAGCAAGGACAATGTGCTAAGCTTGGGGTGGTTGTGGGTATGGTGCCCCACTACAGTGGTAGTCTCTGACCTAAATCATGGCCCCAGATCCCCAGCCCCACATACCTGGTTACGGCCAAGCTCCCGAGCCACTTTTGCATTGTGATCACAGAGCTCAGCTAGTGGCCGACCAGCCAGAGCATAACGCTCAGCTGTATCCACAAACCAGCTCATGCTGCCACCACCAGACTCTGTCTCAAAGACACTGAGCGCACTGGAAGCCAGGCCAGAAAAAGGCTCAGCAGGATCTAACTTGCGCTTGAAGAAGATGGGGTGGCGCCGGTCACCCATATAGGGTTTGCGCCCAGATTCAGCAGCCACCAGGCTCTCCTTAGCAGCAAAGGCCAGGTCCCCAAAGAGGCCATAACAGAGGCCCTCAGGGTTGGCACGCTCAACAGGCTGGCTGGCATCACGAAACAGGTGCTGGCATAATGTGCTGTCCTTGGAGCCAGAGAGTAGGAAAGAGGGATCATGTGGGTGGCGCCAGGCAATGCCTGTGGTGACATCACGGTGCTCTTCAAACATAGCAGCTGGCACAAAGGGCCGGCGTACATCCCATACGTAAATGTTGTGGTCCACCATCATGGAGCATGTGGCGAGGTGGTGGCGGCACTCAGGCCGCCATTTAACTCGGGCCACTGAGGCGATGGTCTGCACACAGTGCATCTCCTTGGCACGGTGTGTTGTCATGTCCCAGACCTTCACCATCTTGTCCCGTCCACCTGTGGCCAGCCAGCCCCTGTGGAGAAGGTCCCACTCAAGCTCTCAGTGACCTCTCCAGGGGGGAAGGAGGCCCCGCCACACCCCAGACTTAATGCCCTCCTCACCCCCACACCACACCTGTCCTCTGGGTGCCAGTCACAGCAGAAGACAGGCCCATTGTGGGCCGTGAACATCCTTTCACATCGGTCGGGTCGGCGGATGTCCCAGAGCTGTACGTTGCCATTCTCAAAGGTGGAGGCAAAGGTAAAGTAGTCTCGGATACTGAACTGCACATCCCGCACACTCTCAGACTGGCCTGTGGGCATGCATCAGTAGAAAGGCGATGTGAGCGGGCTTGGCCCTCAGGGGATGGGGAGCCCTTAAAGGGGCTAGAATGGTATCCTTCACCAGCCTGTGGCCAAGCTGGGAAGCACAGAGGATGGAGTATACACCATCAGAATCTGCCCAGGGTGGGTCTCTGAAGCCTAGGCCAGAGAGAACATGCCAGGTAGTTTCTGCACAAACTCCCAGGCCTCGATTCCCTGAGCACTGAGGGTATAGGAGCCCAACCCAGCTGGCTGTCTACACTTCCCTGGGGCCAAGGCTTGTGAGACCATATGAATGAAAGAGGAGGTTGCCTCATTCTCTGCTCAATACCCCTGCCAGCTGCCTAGTTAGTTCCAAATGACCGAAGGGTTCAGAGACCAATCCACCTTAGAAGACTACAATATCAGGAGCCTGCAGGTGCAATATCCAGTTTTCCCTGCCACAGACAGCTCAAGATCTGTCTTAACCCACAAATTCTCCAAGGGTCCAAGGCACTGCTTGTGCTTCATTTGATCTCATTAAGAACCAGGGAGAAGCCTGTCGTTGGTGGCACACGACTTTAATCCCAGAGGCAGAGGCAGGCAGATCTCTGAGTCCGAGGCCAGCCTGGTCTACAAAGCAAATTCCAGGACAGCCAGAGCTGTTATATAGAGAAACTATCTCAAAAAATAAAACAAACATAAAACCAAAAGAACCAGGGGGAGCACGCTCAGGCTGAATACAGACAGCCAGGTCTGCCCTGAGAGGAGCCCTGTGTGCTTCCCTGGGCTGCGAGTCCTGAAGATACTAGTAGATTCACTGCAGTGAAGCAAGGTGAGGAAGCCACTCACTACACTGTGTCTGCAGGCTCTACCTTCCCTCTCAGCTACACCCAGTCTCAATTCCCACCAGTCTGACCTCCTGCCTCTCCCCAACCAGCAGTGCTTAGGCTCATCCTTCCCTGGGACCAACCCTCTCCCTCTCCACCCACTCTCCCAGTGCTGTTCAACCGCTGACAGTGCAGCTGAAGCACACTTTAGCTGCTTGTAAGGTCTAACGCCTACAGAAACATACATCTACCCCACCCTGTCTCTGTGGGCCTCACCAGAGAAGGTGCTGACAGAGTCTTTCCTTCGGAGGTCAAAGCACTTCATGAAGCCATCCTGAGAGCCACTGAGCAGCACATGGGCCTCAGTAGGGTGGAAACAGACTTTGTTCACTGTGCGCTTGTGTTCTGTGAACAGCTGATCCTGCTTGTTTCGGGATGGCCGCCCTAGGTTCCATGTAACCACCACACCATTGGTGGCTGCTGTGGCCAGCAGATTCTCATCCATCTGGTGCCAGACCACATCAGCACAGCTCAGGTTGAGTGAAGGCTTCCGGCCCACACGCAGATTCAGCTTCTCTACAAACTGCTCTTCTTCAATGGCGTAAATCTTGAAAATGCTCCGGCCTGCCACAACAACCTGGGCGGCATCACGGCACACACTGATGGCATTAGCCGGTGCATCCAGGTGGCAGTGCATGGTACGGCCTGTCAGTGCGCTGCCACTCAGGGCTGTGGTAACTCGGGACATCTTTTCCATGGCTACACAGGGATCAGGGGCAAGAGGTCAGTGAAATATGCTGGTCTGGTCAGTCATGGTGTCCTAACAGTTCAGGTTTGTCCTCTCGAACATTCGGCCTGAGATGGTCCATCAGCCAATCACCATTACAGGAAGATTTAAATTCCCTGGAGTTGTCTAAAAGGCTCCATAGTTAACCTGAGGCTAGTTAGTCCCGTATCTGACCTCCCCAGATTCCATGTAGTTAATCATCCATTAACGAGATCCTGGATGCTACTAGACCCTTAGTAGGTCGATCCCAGTGAGGAGAAAAGTGGCTGCTGCCTTCACAGTTAGCCCCGTGCCTCCAAGGATTGCGGGGCTTCCAAGAGGAACGAACAAACGAGAGGAAAGGGTAGAGGAACTGGAGGGGTCCGGAGGGCTGAGTTTAAAGACCTTGGGAGGCAGAGGAGAGGCCACAGCACTAAGTACAGGTTTCTGGTTGCACCGGGCAGCGGAAACTGCAGGACCAGAACCAGGTGCTGGGAAAGCTTCTGCCTCGGGCGCACGCCAGACATTTACCGAAAGCACAGAGTTCCTCGGCTACCGTACCGGAAAAGACTCACCTTTTCCCCGCCCATTACCGGAAGTAGTCCTTTTTTTAGTCTTGCCTCACCGGAAATGGGCACAAACTCTTATCCCATACCATAAAGGTTCCGTGTTTGCGTGCCGCGCTTTGGCCAAGCGAATTAACGGAAACTGGGGTCATTGGGCTCCCTGGTTCTTCCTTGGTGATATATCTGCGTTTGTTTGGTTAGGGTTTTCTGTTTTTGTTTTGTGATGCCGGAGATCGAGCCCGGACAGGGCCTAATGCATACAAGACAGATTCTCTGTCAACTGGGCTATTTTGCCGGTCCCAGTTTGTTTTAATCTCAATATCTTAATACCAGAACTTAAACGTCTCCTCCAGTCTTGCAGCAGGTCATTTTTTCCTTACTCTGGCTTGCATTTTTAAAATTAATTTTTATTTAAATGAAAAAGAATCTTATTTTACATACCAATCCCAGGTCCCTCTCCCTTCCGTCCTTCCATTCTCCCCCGTCCCCTATCCCATCTCCCACCCCCACCTCCCCGCAGCAAGTTATTTTCTAAGTAGATTCTGAGTTCCTCCACTCTGCCTCAGTGCCATATTCTACTCCCACACACACACTTTCCCGACGGAACTCAGGTGCCGCTTCCTGACCGGTCCTGGGTACATCATTTCCTGCTTTGAACCCCCGCACAAGAGACCTGGTAACTTTTCTACTCAAGGTCTTTACTACACTGTTAATAAATCCCAGACCCCTGGCCCTGACGGTCCTGGTGCATCAGCAGCTGTTTCTTGGCTTCCCTTTTCTCAGCATGCTTCCTTCCCACTGAGCAGTTTCCTTCCTCTTCCGGTTTTGTAAGCTATGTAACTATGCCTTCTACCTATGCTTGCTACCCTTGCAGAATGTGTCTCCTTTCCAGCCTTCAGCACTTAGCTCAAATGCCTGCCATCTTAAGACCATCCCTCCTGCCCGAATCTAATGTGGCCTCCTTTTTCTATTGCAAATTTTTGTTTTGTTGCTGTTTTGTTTTTTTCCCCCCTGAGACCATGTTTCTCTATGTAACAGCCTGGATCTCAATCTGCAGACCTGACTAGCCTCAAACCCACAGATATCCACCTGCCTCTGCCTTCTGAGTGCTGGGATTAAAGGCGTGGGTCACCACTGCCGGGTTCTATTGTGGATTTTATGTCTATTTACACCTGTTTTGGTATTTTCAGGGCCTGACAGCTAGTTCTATCAGTGGCTAGGTTTAGTCCCAGTTGCCCCTTTCTTTTGGGGTGGGCTCAGTAGTCTTGGCCTTCTGGCACATGGTGATCTTTTATTTGTTTAGTGTGTGTGTGTGTGTGTGTGTGTGTGTGTGTGTGTGTGTGGTGGGTTTTTTGTTTGTTTTTGTTTTTCAAGACAGGGCTTCGTGTAACAGCCTTGGCTGTCCTGGAACTCACTTTGTAGTCCAGACTGGCCTCAAACTCACAGGTCGGACTGCCTCTGCCTCCCAAGTACTGTCTCTGTGTGAGTTTTTATGTGCACCATTGTGCATTCTAGATCTATGGGATCCAGACATCTTTTTTTCTTCCTTTTGGTTTTTCAAGACAGGGTTTCTCTGTGGCTTTGGAGGCTCTTGTAGACCAGGCTGGTCTCGAACTCATAGATATCTGCCTGCCTCTGCCTCTCAAGTGCTGGGACTAAAGGTATGCGCCACCAATGCCCAGCATGAGTTACAAGCATCTTAAAGCCATCTGATGTGGGTGCTGGGAACTGAACCTAGGTCTTCTGCAAGAATAGTAAATGCTATTTAGTTAACCATGTCAGTGCCATTGTAATCTTTTAGAAAATCACAATCCCTCATTTAGTGACCCTGTGCAACAGACAAGGCTTATTTCTGCTCTTCTTAAAGGATGGTAGACTAAAGCCTAGATCCTTTTGAAGGAATATACATATCGACATCAGCCTCTTTGCTCCCTTTTGTGCATCCAGGGCATGAAAAAAAAAAAACTCTTGGTCAGTTGCTAAGCCTCTACATGTTTATGGAAGGAATGAGTAACTTTGATGAGTTGAGAGAGGCAGAAGAACCCAGAAACCTGGGTCATCGAGGGCAGATTTAGTCCTTACAACTTGGTCTAGTGACAATAAAACAACCCAGACTCGTGTTTTTACAACTTTTTTAATATATATTTTTATAAACAGGTCACGTGATAAAATAGCACAAGAAACACTTACCAAATATAAGGTTATATCTTCCGCATATACAGGAGAATGAGGTCGTTATGTACAATAAGAAAATGACTTTAGGGGTTGGTTGATTTTGTTTGTGTTCCTCTCTCCCCTTAAATTTTCCTCCTACAGTCATTGGAAATATCACAGCTTCAGTTGCATTAATACTTTGGGCAAATGGACAACTTCTCCCTCCCTGTTGGGGGACTGCGGGAAGAAGGGCTGAAGAATCTGGCTCCTGACCACTTCAGCCTGGAGCCTCCCTGGCCAACACTTCAGGGGCAGGGAACTCTTTGGGCTGTTGAACTCTTTTTTGTCAACAGCGTCTCTCTCTCTCTCTCTCTCTCTCTCTCTCTCTCTCTCTCTCTCTCTCTCTCTCTCTCTCTTCCTCTCTCTCTCCCTCTGGCTCTCTGGGAATTAATTACTCTCTTCCAACCAGATAGGGATGTCCCAAGATTGATTGTGGGTGCTGTGTCTCCTGGGTCTCAAGGTTGGGAGGGAAGGGGTTCCCAGTCCCTTCCTCAGCACTGACACACATATGCCAGGATCCCCTAGGACTTCCAAATGTCTTGGGACCTGACAAAACATGGTCACAGCCCATTTGGACAGGCAAATTTGGAAGTTGGGAAAGGCCAAGGAGGACTAGAAAGGAGCCCTCCTTCCTTGGGGTGTGAAGGGTGTGCTGGCCCCTGGAAGATCAGAATTACTGATCAGTGCTGACCCTGACCCTTGGCCAGGCCCTCTGCAGATTCCACCTGAGGAGACCTATCCAGGGTGAAGCATAGTGCTGAGAGGCCTGAGCTCAGCTGGGGTAGAGGCTGAAGTGGGTGGGCTGCTCCCAAGGCCTGACAGCCTTTCGGGTGGCTCCAGATTGGGGTCTGTCAGGTGCCTATTCCACCTTTGCACTTGGGTGGATGGGCACCAGTTAGGGTTATGTTGATTATTCCAAGGTCTGCATTCTCCTAAAGCTGTCCCAGCCTGGCCAGGGCCCAAGGATCTGAGGGCCAGGGGGAAAGAAGGAGATGGGGGCACAGAGGACAAGAACTGACCCATATGGCCACAAGGAAGAAGGGAAGCCACTGGGTCAGGTGGGCATGGGGTAGTTGGGCTCCTCAGGGGGCCATGGCTTTGGCAGTGGCCTGTAACGCCTTATACCCCTTGGAGGGCACCAGGCGAGGTGCAGTGGAAGATGTGGGAGGCCCTTGGGGCTCTTCCAGGCCCCTGAGTCCTTGGGGGCCAATCCCTCCATCCCCTTGGGCCCTGCCCGGGATGGGGGACAGCGGGGGAGGCAGAGAGCAGAATGAAATGGGGAAGGCAGTGAGGGCTTCTGCACTCAAAGCATCCCCAAAGGACCTAGCCCCTCCTCAGAAGGCGGGCGAGAGATGGCGGCGGCTGTGGCATGGTGGAGGGCGGACGTGCAGTGCGGGCACGAGGGGCATGCACAAAGTCCCCGAGTGTGCGTGCGTGCGTGGGGCTGGCCCCTCTGCCTCTTGCCCCAGCGGGGATGGAGCAGTGGAGCAGAGGAGCAAAGGAGGCACGGGGCGGGGTTTCCCTCAGCTTGCCCCGCCTCCAGCGCAGGGCTGAGGAGTGGTGCTCCGGCAGGGATGGAAGAGGGGCTACTGCCCAGGGCTTGGTTCCCGCGTCCGGTGGGGAAGCCTGCGCTATTCAATGACGAGGCAACGCGGCAGATGCTGCGAGAAGTACTTGAAGAGCTCCGGTGTGGCTCCAGGGCAGTTGGTCAGCTCCAGCTCCTCCAGCTCTTGCAGCTGCACGAGGCCCGATAGCCCCGTGGTAGTCAGGAGCGGGCAGCCTGCAAGCGCGAGGAGGCATCGGGACTGCCGCTCAGCAGCTCAGCTCTGCCCGGCAGAAGGGCTGGACTGGGTTGGGCAGGAGGGCAAGGCTGGAGAGGGCAGTGGCCTGCTGGGAGTGGGTACTACAATAGGCCAATGAGGCGGGACCTGTACTGGGCGTGGGAGGGTGGGAATCTGACAGGATGGGCCGGATCTGCACCAGGGAGTGAACTACAGGACCGGTAGGATTGCCTAGAGCTCGCCCTTCCTCCCACCTGCAGCCTAGGACGTGATTTGCCGAAGTCTGAAGTGACTCTATGTGCGTAAGGGACCCCAGGAGAGTCACACTGAGTAGGCGCCACAGCCAACGAGGCACGCAGGGGTCTCACCTGCTAGAGACAAGAGGCGCAAACTCCTCATGGCTAACAGGTGCTTCAACCCGAAGTCCTGCACCTGGGAGGAAATGAGAGGCGGTCGTGTTAACTATTTTCACTTGCCTGGGACCTGGAGCCACTAGAAGGGCAAAAAATGGGGGTTGAAAGCACCCACGAGGGCCTTAGGGAATCCGAAGATTCTGCTTCGTTTGGCTGCCAGGCCAAACTAAGGGATCTGAATGGGGCCCACTGAAGTTCAAGAATTGTTTGGACTGGCGCTACCCAACCCCACCCTCCGTGCCACCCACGGCATTCTAAATTCCAGATCCCTGGGGGCATGGAGGTACCTGGCAGCACCATCGCAGGTAGAGGCTGCGGAGGGACGACATGGTGGACAAATAGCTGAGGCCAGTGTCCGTGATGCGTACACACCTGTGGTTGCACCAGAGGGGGGACTGCCCACCTTTAAATCATTTCACCCAGTCCCCACCTGGGTCCCTCCCTCCTTTTCAGAAGCGTTCCTACAGCAAGTCCCTGCCCGCCCACTACTGCCCTACCCTGGTCCCACCACTGCACCTGCCCTCCCGGTGACTTCCCCTTTTGGAATATGGCTTTCCCTCCAGGCTATGCTGAAGTTGGGCACTCTATTCTCTGTGGCCTCCCCCATCCCAGGAGCCCATGGAATGGCACCACCCACTCTGGGTTTCCAGTTCCTGGAGTTCCCACCAGTACCGGCCTGGAGTGTAGGGATGTGTGCACCTGTCCAGCACGAGTTCCTCCAGGCGGTGCAAGTCGCAGGCCACATATTCTAGTGCCATGTCAGTGATCCGGGGGCACCAAGAGAGGTCAAGGCTGCGCAACTTTCTCAGGTTCTCAGCTACAAGCTCCACTCCATCGTCAGTGACCTTAGAGCAGCCTGAGAGGCTGAGTGAGGTGAGGTTGGGCAAACTGTGCACCACATTGACCACCCCATGATTGGTTATCTCCCAGCAAGAGAGCAGGCGCAGTGTGTGGGTGCTGTGGCCCTGGCGTGCTGTGAAGTAGGCCAGTGCAGTGTCAGTCACGTGGTAGGCCTGAAGGCTTAGCTCTGCCAGGTTGGGTAGAAGTTGGGAGATGGCAGCAATGGCATCGTCCGCCACGTTGATGCAGTCACTGACACTCAGTGAAGTGATTCGTGCACTGAGGCTGGACCACAGGCCAGCCTCAGTAAAATCGTTACAGCCTGACAGCTCCAGGCGCACCACTCCCTGCATCTGCTCCAACATCACCTATAGGCAGGTACAGATCAGAGGCCAGACTAAGTCAGCTCCCCCACTCACACCTGGTACCCATCCTGCTGGGGGTAAACACAGTTGCCTAGGCAGAGTGGAAGAAGCTTCTGGGAATCTGGAAGCAGTGGTCTCTTAGGTGTGGACTTGCACAAGCATGCATCAAGCTGAACTTCAAGCAGTGCACTTAATCTGCCTGTTATTCTTTGCCAGTATTCCAAAAGAAAGGCAGGGCATAGGGGACCACGAGCCAGGGCCTGGCCAATGTGGGTGTTTGGAAGAGATGATTTGAATATTAAAATTACAATCCAGGTCCTGGGGGAGGGGGGAAACAGGGCAGAGTGCCCAGATGCTCCTTCAACCCTTGCTCTTAGGAGACTCTCCGCTGTCCACTCCCTCCCCTCCCTCTGACATCCCACTCACCGAGGCCAGCTTCACTAGCAAGCAAGAACCCACATGCAACTGACTACTCTCCTGCCCCAACCTTAAAATTTTAATCATTTTTTATCAAGCCCATATTTTCACTTTGTATTAGGCCCTGACAATGCTATCCTTGCTACTTTTTGTTCTATGTACACCTGAGCATCCCCTTGGCCCCTCATCCTCCCATGTCCATAGGGGTGCTGCTGTCTATGCCTGCCCCTCCAGCTCTGTCCACTTCTAGCCAATTTTCGGACACACCTCTAAGCCAGCGTCAGTGATGGTGGAACGTTTGAGGCTCATGGCCTTGACTCCCTTCTTAGAGAGCGCGTAGTTGTCGATGAACTCACAGATGTCTAAGTCAGAAACACCAACTAGGCAGAAGCCCTCAAAGCCTCTAGCAGCGAAGCCCTGTAGGTTCACAAACTCCTTCTCGCCTCCAGGCAGCACGTTGTACAGCTCCTTAGCATGCAGCACAGGTGTGAGGCCTGCCCAGAACTTGGGCTGGTAGAGCACACGCCGCCAAGCCTTGCACACCTGGGCTAGTATGCACTTCTCACATGCTGAGAAATACCAGAAGAGCCCATTAAGGATCTTCTCATCTGTGGCCAGTGGTGGCCGCTCCACTGGGGGTCCAGGCACTGGGCCTGAGGCTGGTCCACTGGCTGGGGGGCATGGCCCCCCTGCCAGAGCAACCCGGGACAGTGGTGTAGCCAGGCTGGGAGGTGGAAGGGTGGGTGGGGGTGGTGGCTGGCAAGGGCGGTTCTTGGCAGCAGGTGTGCCCTTGGTGATGCTGGCTGCACCCAGGCCGTTGGGCTGGCCAGGCAGCTTCACCAGACCATTTCGAGGCAAGCATGGAGGCTTGGGGTCACCATCGATACCTGGGCTCGACATTTTCCTTGCACGTTCTGTGGGTGAGACAAGAGGAACAAATGAGTCTGCTGTATCTGGAGGAGCTGGAGAACTAGCCCTGTTCTCATCTTTGAGCATCCTCTGCCACAGTACTTCCACGACCACTCAACAGAAAGGATCCTAGCACATGCCTTTTTCTGACTGAACAAGAGGCAGGCTGACCATATTCACAGCTAGCCCAAGTGTCCACATCCTCTCTCATATTCACTGGCTCGGCCTGCACCGCTCACAGGTACTTCTGATGCTTTGATTCCCATTCAAGGTTAGGGAGAGATGGAGTCCTTAATTGCTCCCTCTACCTCTGCTCTCTTGATGCCCACTATTGGGACCTGCCTTGCTCAGCAGGATCGGGAAAATTGAAGAAAAGTGATTGAGCAGTTTCTGACTCCTTCTTCATGGAGTGCCAGCAGTCCACAGAGTCACAGATCATCTCTCAAGAATCTGTGCGCCTATAGTGAGCTCTGGCACTCAGGCATCTTCCCACAGTTGACTGAAGTACCAGTAGAGTAATACCTGAACACATGCTTTTTCATATTTAAACAATTAACATTTTCTGTGTATAAGTGTTTGTATGTATGTGTATATCATGAGTGCTTTGCATCTGTGGAAGTCAGAAGAGGGCATCAGATCTCCTGGAATTGGAGTTACAGGCCCCCAGGTCTTCCATAAAAGCAGCAAGTGCTCTTTACAAGTGAGCCACCTCTCTAGCCCTGCTGGACACATGCTATTTAACCCTCTAACCAACCCAATGAGGATGGTGTTGTGATATCTGTTGTCCAAACAAGGAAGTGGAGGTCAAGTCCAAGTGGACTGCTTGTTTGAAATCATGGCCAGTAGTTAAGTAATAGAGCTAAAGTTTGGATCAGAGCTGGAGGAGGAAGGCCATGGGGAAGGCCAGGGTCAACTGACCATAAAACAGGTCTGAATCACTATTCATCTCAGGTCCTCAGACTCCCTGGACTGCAACTGGGTGGCAGAGGTCACTGTGAATGGAAACCATGGAGGGAAAGGGCAGTGAGACTCTCATAATGTCAGGACCATCTGCTTTGCATTCCAGATATAAATATCATGTCCACCACTGCCCAACATACAGAAACAAGGTGGTTTTTTCCCACGGGTTTCACTTGCAGATCCAAATGCAACACTCTGGAGTCCAAATGGCCCCTACTTTGCTTTCCTTCCTTCCTTCCTTCCTTCCTTCCTTCCTTCCTTCCTTCCGACAGGGTTTCTCTATGTAGCTTTGGAGCCAGTCCTGGAACTCACTCTGTAGACCAGGCTTGTCTCAAACTCACAGAGATCCACCTGTCTCTGCCTCCGTACTACTGGGATTAAAGGCGTGCGCCACCACCTGGCCCCTACTTTGAATGCGTGGTCTTGTCTAGCCACTGGTGATTCCATTTCCTCAACATGAAATCTGGGAGGTAACACTACAGACTCTCCTGTGGGAGGGATTTATAGCGTATGGTAGAGTAAGGATTGAATTTTTTTTCTAAGTCCCAGAGCTGACACAAGGGTAAGGCATGTATAGGTGATCCCAGAACTGAACCGGATCCACATGTGAGTTACCTTCCTGCCCTACAATCTTAGGAAAGTTAGCAAAAGTTTCTCCCAGTTCCTCTGTTATACACTCATACCTGGTCCTCTGTCTTCCTAGAACAAGGTCTTCATGACCAACAACCCAGCTCTGTGTCTAAGGATGGCCATTGGCAGTTCACCCCAGGCCCTCATTACTCTCTCCCTATCATTCCCCTCCTCAATATGCCTCTGGGACCTGGGTAGTGGGCCAGTTTTCCCCTGAGGGAGGTTTTCAGCCTTTGGATGCTCTTTTGTGCTCAAGAACAGGCAATAGCAGTCACACAAAATCCAGCAGTAATGTAGCCAACACTCCCCAAATGCACAATGGGACAATCACATATTTCAGTTTCACAACAGACATCCTTCTGTAGGGGAAACCACTATTGCTACCCCAGTCTTTATACAATGAACCTGAGGCTCTGAGGAGTTACAGCTGCATGCCATGGCAAGAGAAGTCTAAAGTGAGGTTACTCCAGTTCCCTGAGAGCAATACAGGGAAGGGAGCCTGTTGTAGGATGGCAGCATCCATGATGGGAAAGGATGAGGTTTTTCCTTGATTGCTCCAATTCTTGTCCAGCACCACCCACATTTCTGGGAACTGTGCTGAAGATGGAGAGAGCCTCAGCCAGAATACCCGCCGTATCTCCGATTCGCAGTCTATGTATGCCTAGACCGCCCATCTAGCCTCAGCCACTAGGCGTAGACCCAACGCTTTCGGAGCCCCGGGAACAGTACCATGGACAGCGCCCGCGCTCGTTGGGGTCAGCTGGGCTTTCTGCACCACAGTGGAGCGGAGGAGGGATGATCCGTGGCTCCGGCAAACCCAGCTCCACAGGAAGAGACAGGGGGAGAAGCCGCCCGCTTGGCTAGGATCCGGAGGAGGCTGCGGAGGCGGTGCCAGGGGAGAAATAATCCAAGAGCTGTGCCGATTTAGGCTGAAAATGCTCCCAGCCGCGGGTGTGCACGTGGAGCGCCTGAGTTGCTGGGGGCGTGTGGGGGGAGATGCACGTGGATGCCCCGGGCATCTGCAGGGCTCCTTCCTGGCCCTCGCTGCAGCTCTGGAACTCACGTTTGCAGAAGTACACGATCCACTACCTACCTCCCAGACTTAGGTCAAGTAGGTGAAACCAGGCCAGACTAAATCCCCCATCCAGGCCCCTGCCTTTGGTGGAAGGCACATCTCCACAGAGGCAATTCTGCTGCTACCCAGCTTTGTGCTAGGGCGGGGGTTCTCATTGCTTCTCTCACTTGTGGCATAATTAACCAAGCCCAAGAACCCCCTGTACTGTATTTCAAAAATGGAAACAGTTACACCTGGGCCTAAGGAAGGGCTGAGGCTTTCAGGGAAAGCTGAGCTCAGAGTGGAAGACTGGAACTTTCCTACCAGGTAAGCAAGAAGTTATTGACTGGCTCCAGCAAGGATCCCTCTACCTGGCCCTCCTTTTAGCCAGATGGGAACCTAGGGCCTGCTCCGAGGTGTTGTAGAAACAGACTCTCATGTAGCTGAGGTTGGCCTTGTATTTGCAGCAATACCACTGCTACCTCATATACCGGGGTTACAGATATGCACTACCATGTTCAGCTAGAGCTCCTTCTTGATGCTGCAACTCCTCTCTCCACCCAGGGTGGCTCCTGTAGCCTGTTTGGAGTTGCCTGCTAGGAGGTGGAAGGATCAGTGGCAAGGTCATTCAGGCTGCCTCTCCCTTCACAGAGGAGTACCTTAGGAGCTAATACTGGGGAGAGACCTTCTGAAATGATGGCTGATCTGGCACAACACTCAGTCTCAGGCCTGGTATGTTTGGTGCTCAGTTTGGAGTGGAATTCTGGGTCAGCTCTAGGCTGCAGACGAGCTTGAGGTCCCTGAACCCATCCCAGACTAGGAGACAGTGGCAACTCCCTCAGCTACCATGTCTCCATCAGCACAAGCCACATCAAGGTACTCTCATGGAAGAGCTGACTGTGGTCTTCCATCTCTCTAGAGGACTTACTGTGGACATAAGAAATGTGGGCACAACAGAGCTCCTGGGAAAGCTCCAGTATTTGATGGTTTCCAGGTTGACAGTCTACAGATCCTGGTGCTGAGCCACAAGGACTTGCCTCTTTTATGTATCCAGTCATTGGACCCTGAGACCTGAGTAGCTTCACAGTCTAACCTCCAGCCCTGACTCCTTGCCCAACCAGACCTCTGTCCTTTCCTCTTCTCCTATTCCCCACTCATCTGGCCAAATAATGCCCCCTGCTCGTTTCATACATAGGCTTTCTCAGCTGCAGATGAGTGCTGCCTGTCTCAATAGCTAGGATCTCTTGTACTTTGGAAAAGGCACCTTCAGAGTGCCACCCATCACAGTGGTTGTCATCGCTATCTGTCTCTTCCCTTGGCCTAGTAACTCCTTGAGGACAAATGGCATCATGATTGTATAGCTTCTGGGTACTTATGAAGGAATGGACAAGAACTGGTCACCCAAACTTCCAGGGGTATAGCTGCCTGAGCCTTAGAGGGTTGGCTGGTCCGTGAGGCAGGAGCAGCTCAAGAATTCAACCCCAGGTACAACTGTGGTCAGCATTTCTAGAGAAGGAACCAGATTGGTGTTTGACTCCCAGTTCCAGTGAACTTGAGGTGCAGATACTGGGGGAGAGAAGCTCTTGTATCTCTTTTTTGGCTAAGCCCCCTCTGGAGTTTCATGGCTAAAGATTATGGGTGTGTGCCCCCTAAATCTGGCCTGATCCCAAAGAAACAGGAACCACTGAGATGATGGGAAGAAGGCCATGTCCTCCCAGCACCCTAAGCTTCACTACTGTCTGGAGCACCACTGAGGAAAACAAGGCTCAGAGAGGGATCTTCTTGAAGCCAAATACAATTGCAACTTGTCCCAAGACTCCAGGGCTTTCTGATTCCCAAACCCTCAGACCAGGAATACATATGTTGCATTTTACTTCTCTTTCTTCTGCCTCACTGGGTCCTGTGTCTTCCTGCAATCTGGTTAGTGGCCTCTAAACACAGTTCTCATCCAGCAAGGTCTCTACTATAACCCTGAAGTCTTGAAGACTGCCAACTACTCGCCCACCAATGTCCCACTCCTCACAGCTATCACTCTAGGGGCTTTTCCCCTGTCTCTGACATAGTCATTTCTGTGAGCACCAGGTCAGGATGGAAGCCACCTTGGATGCTGGTTCCTGGCCTGTATGGGGCCTGATCAGCTCATGCTTGGAAAAAAATAATCCAAATACTCATATCAAACTCAATCTGTGGTAATAGTCCCGGGGACTGGGGTGACAAGCAGGGTAGCGGGGACAGGGGGCACAGTGCAAGCAACATGTTCTGTGACAGTGCTGTGACTCAGGCACATTCGCATCCTTGCCACATCAAACGCGTCAACAGCAGCACTTTCCTTCCACGCCCTGCTGAAGCAGCCTCTGGGGGTGTACCAGGGATCTCAGGATGGGGAGACCCTTGGCCCAGGAGGTACAAAGATAGGCCTTGAGAAGAGCCCACATTGATGCTCCAGCAGACTGAGGCTCTGCGACCAAGCTATGGGCAAATGGCCATGAGGCAGTGTGGAATAGATGCCCAGCCTTAGCTTATCAAGTCTCTCCTGTTCTGGATAATATAAGACCTCCAAGAAGTAGGCCCAAGGCTCCTTTAGACACCTGCCAAATGCAGCCCAGCTACACTCTCTACGACCAGTTTGGCCATTGGACCACTAGCAGGGAAGGTTCAGGGCCACTCACTGGCCTCCCAGACCTTACTTTGCTGCTATCCCCACCCTTCCCTGTGCCAGTGCTGGAAGGTACATCAGTTACTCCCACAGGTGAGGACAGTTGAGCAGTGCCAGCCAGAAGCCTTTTCTTCTGTTTCTGGAATCCACTTGCCTCAATCTCTCAGGACTTCCTGGGTCTAGATTAGTTATACCCAGAAGCACTTGTTTTAACCTCAACAATGGGAGCGAGGACCCTTTCAGGTGTCAGAAAGTGAGTATTTGGGAAAAGGGGTGAGTGCATATGTATCCAGGACTCAGGGGAAGGGTGGCTGGAGAATGCAGGAAATGGGGCAACTAGATCCTCGGGAATTTCAGTACCACCCATGTTTTCAGCCTTGAATCTCCCAGCCCAGTCCTCAGACCACTTCTAGACAGCCCCCAATCATTCCAGGCTCCCTTCTCAACCCCCACCTTCTGCTCTGAGGCTGCTGTCCAGCATCACATTAAAGTGACAGGCTGGAAGAGAGGGGCACCAGGGAGGCCTGAACAGACCCTGGTCAGTGGGCCATGGTACAAGATGCCAGTGGAAGTCAGCCCTCAAGGAGGGAGCAGGTGAAGTGGCATCTGCCATCTGCTCCTGCGAGGTCAGCTGCTGGCTCAGGCTGGGAGGGGCTAGCAGGAGGGCTGCTAGGCCATATCCAGGCCTCAACAGTGCAGCCTTCTCTCCTGGGATGAAGGGTGGGGAGGATCCCCCACTGACCTAACATCCCAGAAGGACACAGAAGGCCTGTTCAGCAATCTCAGGGTGTCCATACCCCATTTTGAAGCCTTCCAACCTTGGCCAAGGCCCATTCCCTTCTCTAGAACCAAAGACTGCTAGCCCACTCCCTCTGCCTCCCTGTGGGCGGCAGTTCTATACCAGCTCATGTCCAGAAGGTGTCCAAGGCCCTTAGGCCACATAGCCACATGGCTCCTCCCGTTTAATTGTATCAACACCTGTCACATCCTTCCAGTCACAGGCTCATAGAGCTGGAGTCCGGAGAGCCCAGAGCCAAGCCAGAAGGAGTGGGGGCTGACTGCCTGCAATTTCGCGTCCTCGCAGCCACCGTGCTTCCTCTCAAGCGGTTGCATGGTACCGACCCACAGCCTGAGCGCCTTGTCTATGGCGAGCGTGGTGTGATGAGGCCGGCTGTTGGGAGTAGGGACTGTGGAGCGACCCGCTGGGCCAGCGGCCCGATGGTGAGGTGGGGAAGGGGCTGCGATTACGTAAGCCCTGCTCAGGCGGCGGCGGCCGCGGCGCAGTCCCAAGTCCCCACCCCGCCCCCTCCTCATTGTAGCCTCCGCGGAGGCAGTGGCTCGACCTGGACCCTCCCCTCCCCGCAGCCTGGCCGCGCGCGCACACACCTTACCTCGGCCAGGGCTTCTGGCTCATGCCACGCTGTCCGCCGGGCGACCTCGCGTCATGGGGAGCCCAGCACCAGAGCCGCCAAACGCGGAGGCGGACGAGGTGCTGGACTGGCTAGTAGGGCCCGACTGTGCCCGGCGCCCGGCGCTCCGCGCCAGGGCCCTCTCGGCAGAGCCCAGAGCGGAGCTCCCCGGTGGGAGAGGATCTGCCGCCCTGAGCCTCCCACCGGGGAGGCTGAGGCTGTGCCCAGATAAATAAGGCCGCTTTGCAGGGAGCCCGGCGGGCGCCTCCTCCCTCCCCTTGCCCTCCTCCCTGCGCTCCTCCTCCGCGCTCCTCCCCGCGCTCCTCGGCGGCCGCCGCCGGCGCCGCGCGTGCCCCCCGCCCGGCCCTAAGAGCCGCGCCCTCGCGCGCTCCCGGCGTCCGGACCAATCCCGGCTCTCGGGCCAGGCAGAGGTGTCGAGAATCCCGAGCCCCGCCCCGCTCCGCGCAGCGCGCTCCCGGTGCGGTACCGGCGACGGGCACGCGCCAAGCACCCCCACCCGCTCAGCGGCCGGTGCTCGCACAATAACAAACCCCGCAGGCCGCGCGTCCGGGAGGACATTCGAGGGGAAAGCAGAGCGCGCGGCAGAAGAGCAACTTCAAGTGCCCCATCTGCACGAAGCGGTGACAACCCAGAATCCTGCCTGCTGAAGAGAGCTGGTGTCCTTGGCGCGAGCGGTTGGCAGTAGAGTTCCGAATTTTACGCAGATGCGGCCGGTCCTATGGGCTCTTGCTGGGATTGCCACCTGCGAGGGCGAGGAAAGGGAGACATCAGCACGATCGTAACTCCACAACACCCCTTCCGCATGGCAGAGGGCAAGCCTCTGGGATCTCATATCTCTTCCGTTCCTGCTGCTGAAGAATCCCCCTTCGTGGCGACATAGTCCCGCACCTGCAGAAACCTGCAAGCAAATGACTAAAGCGAGTGTCAATGAAAACACAAGACAGTGCAGTGATAGTGGGAAGGGGTTACTTCTGAGAATGTGATACATGATTCGAGACAATCCCCTTCCCTCCCGGGGAGGGGGGGCCGTGAGAGACAGGGGACAGGAATGGTTCAAGAAGGGGTATGCAAAGATCCTAAGGCCTTAAGGAGTTCCACAGGTTCCCCCTGGAATGAAGTGAAGGTCAGGTGATAGCCCATATGGCCCAGGGCAGGTGGTTTGTATGGAGGACCCTGTAGGGGCTGCTGGATAGCCCGGCTTCCCAGAAGGCTAATGGAACCCCAGTCTGGGGTCTCTTGGGAGCAGGGATAACGACGTTGGGAACAGCAGAGCAGCGTCTTGGAGAGGAGGAGCTGTAGGGTAAAGTGGTCTCAAATGAGACCAACTGGCATTGGGAAACATGGCCTTGTGGGACTATGAGAGGGGAAGAAGCCAGAGCCTTGCTGGTGTGTGTGTGTGTGTGTGTGTGTGTGTGTGTGTGTGTGTGTGTACATGGAGGTGAGAAGTTGACATTAGAACCCCCCTCTTCCATTCTTTTTTTTTTTTTTTCTGGTTTTCGAGACAGGGTTTCTCTGTGTGGCTTTGGAGCCTATCCTGGCACTCGCTCTGGAGACCAGGCTGGCCTCGAACTCACAGAGATCTGCCTGCCTCTGCCTCCCAAGTGCTGGGATTAAAGGCGTGGGCCACCAACGCTGGACTCCATTCTTTTAACTTTTGTTGTTGTTGTTGTTGTTGTTAGACAGGGTTTCTCTGTGTAAACCTGGCTGTCCTGGAACTTGCTCTGGAGACCAGGCTGGCCTGGAACTCACAGAAACCCATCTGCCTCTGCCTCCTGAGTGCTGGAACTAAAGATGTGTGCCACCACTGCCCAGCTTTTACCCTGTTTTTTTGAGACAGAATCTCTCACTGAACTTGGGGTTCACCATTTATATCAGCCTGGCTGACCTGCCAGTCCTCAGGATCCTGCTGTTTTCCTTCAATGCTGGGAGTACAAGCAGGCACTTCACCTACAGAGCTTTTCCTAGCCCATCACTCCCCCCTCTCTCTCTTTTTTCTTTCTTGGGGTGTGTGGGAAAGGGCAAGTAGGTTATCTCACTGGCTTGGAACTAACTGACAAGTAAGCTAGGCTGGCTGGTCACTGAGCCTCAAGGATATGCCATGTTGTCCTTTCCAGCACTGAAGTTACAACCACATGTCACAAAATTCAGCTTTTAATTGTCTTTTTAATTAAAAAAATTTTGAACCAGCAACCAAACTCAGGACCTGGTACTTGCAAGACACTTTACCAATTGATTTCTTTTCTTTTCTCTTCCTCTCTCTCTCTCTCTCTCTCTCTCTCTCTCTCTCTCTCTCTCTTTCTTCCTTTTTTATTTTATTTTATTTTTCTTGAGACAGAGTTTCTCTGTGTAGCTTTGGCGCCTGTCCTGGAACTCGCTTTGTAGACCAGGCTGGCCTTGAACTCACAGACATCTGCTTGCCTCTGCCTCCCAAGTACTGGAATTAACAGCTTGCACCACCATCATCCGGCTTACAGATGATTTCTTTCTAAGGCTTTCTTTTTTTTAAAGATTTATTATGTTTACAATGTTCTGCTTGCATGTACACATGCTTACCAGAAGAGGGCACATATCTCATTACAGATGGTAGTGAGCCACCATGTGATTGCTGGGAATTGAACTCAGAAACTCTAGAAGAACAGTCAGTGTTCTTAACCTCCGAGCCATCTCTCCAGCCCAACTTTTTTTTTTTTTTTTTCGATGAAGCACTGGGGTCTTTGACTCCAGCTTGCCATATCCAGGATCAAGACCGGCATCTGTGTGGCTGGAACTGGAGTGTCACTATCTTGCCTGGATAAGGCTCAGACAAGGTGGATTGGTATGGGACAGAGACTAGTGTAGATATTGAACCATCAGAGGGTGTCCTTCACACTTATCTAGCTATTGTCCTTGGACAGGTAGCCAGCCAATGGGTGGTAAGAGGGGACCTTGGGCAGAGGGTACTGTGCTGGGATATGTGTGCCTTGGCCTGGCCTTATGGTGAACACACCCAAGTGTGAAGGGCATGAGGGAGAAGGCCTAGGCATACAGTGGCCCTGGAACAGGTCCCAGAAAGTGGTCCTGTTTTTGAGAAAACAGCAATGAGGACACTTAGAAAATTATTGAGCACTGATCTGAGGGGTGGCCTCTCCTGCCTCCTCACATCAAGGGACCCACCAACTTTCCTATACCTCTGCCATACTCCCCAGATCAGGTACCTGTTTTCTCCTTCATGACATCAATAGCTTCCTCCTCACTGGACTCACACCCTCCTCCCTGCCCCTGTTTCCCTCAGAGTTCCCAGGGGTCAGTTGGTATGCAGTAATGGTCCTTCTGTCCTAGTTGGCTAACTTCTCTACCGTAGTCTGTAAGACCCTGGTTTCTAAGGCTCTGTGCGAGCCAGGAGTGTACTACATCCCTTATCTGCAGTGCCTCTCTCACCTGGCTCCTCACCTGGAGCAGCCTCTTGTCACCTGCCCCTGAATGAATCTATTTAGCTCTCAGGTTTGCCTGTCCTTCCTAGGAGGAGCTTTCACTTCCATGTCCACCCACAACACTGAAAACCTCCTCAGCCCGGGCCTGCTGGCTTTCAGTGGGCTGTTGGCTGACAGAATCCAGAACCCCTAGAGGGTCAAGATGGGGTTCCCTGGGCAGCAAGCAGAGCACAGGGGAAGTGCACAGACACACATGTTGTCCTGGGGACAGGGAAACTGGCTTTTGAAGACCCTTCCATCATTAATACCTGATTGCTTTTGGAGAACAGCTTACATCCTGAGAGAAGTATGTCAGGCAAGGTCCAACTGGCTGTACAGGCGACTTTTCGTCTTTGCAGAATAGGAGGTAGCGTATAGGACCAGTTCAACCACGATGCTCTCTTCCTGGGTTAGTCTCAAGGGACTAGTATGGGAGCATCTATGAACTTGGTTCCTAAGGATACATGTCTCTCAGTGGAGCACCCCTCAAGTGAAGCACCCTCACCTGGAGCACCCTCACCTGGCAGACTTCTCACTTGAAGCACTCTCAGTTGGATCATCTTTTAATTGAAATACAGTTAACTAGAGCAACCCTCATGTGGAGCATGCTCAAGTGAAGCAGCCTCACCCGGAGGACCCCTTGTTTGGAACACCCTTAACTGGAGCATCTTTGAACTAAAACATAGTTAACTGGAGAACCTTTTGCGGGGAGCACTCTCAGTGGGAGCACTCATTACCTGGAACACTTCTCACTTGGAGCACCCCTCTCTGGAGACAGCCCTCATTTAAAACTACTCCCACAATCATCACCCTTATCTTGATGTCAGAGCACAGAGGACTGTCTCCTGTCCAGGCTGCTGGGGTCCAGCTCTACAGTGATGGGGACTCTGCATGCATGGGGCTGCTGGCACATTTGGCTTAGAGGGCTGAGGGACCATCAGGGGACCACTCCCTGGGTCTAGAATGGCAACTGCACAGGCTCCCTAAATCTAATCACAGGAGATCCTCAGGCATGTCCTTATGAAGTTCTAGTGTGGAGAGGGAGACACATGGCTGGGTCTAATCCTTCCCTGAACCCTTTCTTGGAAATGTGGCTGGGATCTAAGGAAGGAGCCCTGAATACTTTTTAGCACATTATTGGTGGTGAGCAACCCCTCAAGGACAAAGTGAGTCATCTTGGGGCTAGATAGGTACTCTCTGTCTCTGGGCCTCTCTACCCTCTTTTCCTACATCTCTCTCCTTTACTTACCCTGTGTTCCTTTCCATTCTTCTTCCTTTCCCCATCTATACCCCTGGGCCCTCCTGTTCCTCCACTCTATCCCAGCCCAGAGTCAGAGGCTCAAGAACACTGGAGAGATGCAGGTGGACAGCTGCCATCTAACTGTCCAGATGACAGGGTGGGGGCACCAAGGTTCTCTGGTGGCCTCTGCTCTGGCCTGGCCCGCCCCCTGTCAAGGCTGAGGATGACTCAGGGCCCAGCTGTCACCTCAGCAGCACGCATCGTCGTCGCCTAGTGATGGCGGTCTCCCAGCAACGGTTGTCTCCTAGCAATGGGATATTTTCCCCTGGCCCTGGCTGGAGCCGGTGGCTATTTTTAGCTCAGCTTCAAATCAATCAGCAGCTGCATTTTGGACTCCTCAGGAGATACAAGGTGTTACAGGGTGGGCTTCTCAACAAAAAATGAAAAAAATAAACAGATAGAAATCTTAATGCCAGACCCTTGAAGTGCTGGGCTGGCAGCTATGATTATGTCCTGGATGAGGTCTCTGTGTTCAAGGGGCTGATGGCTGAATCACCCTGAAGCTGCTAATGTCCAGCTGGGTACAGTAACCAAAGGCAGTGCTCACACTGGGTGCCACTGGTGCATTTTACAGGGTCCCCGGTATCCCCTGCCCATCAGTTGTAGGAACTGTCTCCTTTGTTCACACCCAGCAGCCCCACCCATGCTCAGTCCTGGCTGTAAGGGTCCTGGTGTCACAGGTGTAGTAGCTAGGGACAAAGAAGGGTCTCTGGTCAGCTGCATCTAGTGCCCATCTGGCTCCAAGTGAAATTTGAGATCTGTGAAGAGAGGAGTCTTGGGCAGGCAGGAGACTTGTTATCCTTTTTTGGTTTTCTCACAAGATCAGGGAGAAACCTAAATTCACCCACTGCCATAAGCCTAGGGAGATGACCCTGCTATCTTTCCCATTTATATATTTTGTGGTTGTGTTTGTTCAAAGCTCTATGGTCCTGGGGCCATCATGTCTCTAACCCCTGTCAACCCTCCTACTTGTATCTCTTTCCCAAATCGCCTCATTAGATGGCCTGTTCGTTGTGAGTCAGCGGCATGTCTGCCATCAACTCTCCTGCTGCATGTTGGGGCTGCCTATCCTCTGCTCTCAGGGTCTGGCACACTGTGGGCATGGCATCAATGTCCTGAACCTGCAAAGGCCTGTATTACAGGGGACAGCCATGACTGGAGATGGGCAGCCTGAGTGGTGACACTTGAAATAACAACTGAGGCCTCCCTCTGCTGCTGCCCACCACATCCTATGAAGTGCAGTACAAGGCCCCGGGGAAGCCAGGACAGGAAACAGGTGTCAGGATGGTTTCCAGCTTGGATAATCCTTGTGATGGCTTATCTTGGTTGTCAACTTAATACACTTGGGAAGAGAGAAACTCAATTGAGGAATTTCCTCCATCAGATTGGCCTGTGGGACATGTTTTTGAGGCATTTCCCTACCTCAGAGCACCTCTCTCTCAATCCTCAATCTCTCTCTCTCTCTATATATATATATATTCAATAATAAAATAATAATAATAATAATAATAATAATAATAATAATAATAATAATAAAAGAAAAAGAGGCTTCTTAAGACAGGGTTTCTCTGTGTGTAACCTTGACTGTCCTGGAACTCACTCAATAGAGCAGGCTGGCCTCGAACTCAGAGATTCACCTGAATTGGCATTTTCTTATTTCATTTTTTTAAAGATTTATTATGTGTACAACATTCTACCTGCATGTATGCCCACATGCCAGAAGAGGGCATCAAATCTCATCATAGATGGTTGTGAGCCACTATGTGGTTGCTGGGAACTGAAGTCAAGACCTATGGAAGAGTAGAGCTCTTAGCCTTATAGGAGGACTCAGCCTACTGTGGGAGATGCTATTCTTGGGTAGGTGGACAAGCCAGAGAGAGCAGGCCAATAAGCAGCATTCCTCAATGGTCTCTTCTTCAGTTCCTGCCCTGACTTCCTTCAATAATGGACTGTGATATGGAAGTATAAAAATAAACTTTTTACTCCCCAATTTTGTTTTGATCAGTGTTTTGCCATAGCAACAGAAAGTAACTAGAAAACCCTCTTTGGGTCAAAGGTCTTGAGATTCTGTGGCTGTTGGCTAAAGCCAGGCAAATTAGCAGTTTGGAGCAATCATTCTGGTCTCTAGTCTTCTACAGGAGGCCACAAGCTTCCATGTACCATTTCCCAACTTCTTGAAGTACACCTGTGTTTGATCTGAGTTCCTTTTGTGGTTTTTGTTCTGACTTATGTAGGATTAATAACCCATCCCTTAAGGTAAGGGCACTAAATTTTGAGACACTCAAGGAAACTCCCAACCAGAGCATAAATAGGTTAAGAGTTACCCAGGATTTGGGGTGCCCTCATTTGCTCCCTTTCCTCTGGGTTTCTATCTAAAGCACCTATACCAGGTATGCTGGATCCTGGGGCTAGTCATGGTTTTCTGGGACCTATGCCCATGGACAGCAGTGTTCTGACAGCTAATGATGCTCAAATGTCCTTTCCCTGACAATTGTAGGAGAGGCATCTGCCCTGCTCTTCTCCCAGGGTAATAGAATCATTGTTATGTCGTTTAAAGATGAAGATGGGGAGGGAAAAGTCTAATATAGAGATTCAGGTCAGATGAGAGCTTCTCTCAGGCCAGGTTACCTCTTGGAGTCCCTCTATTGCTAGGCTTCTAGTCATTTCTCCTGGAGAAGGCTAGGGTGGGGAGTTAACTCCCTGAAACTGGCCAGCTCATGTTCCATGTCACCATTAGAGGGCGCCTGCAGACTACTGTCTGCCTCAGAGGCCTGGGCTGAGGAGACCGCCAAATAACCAAAGTGCCCTGCAACCTCTTAGGCCTGGACAGCTGCAGTTGACCCCTGGACATCCAAAGTTGTCCCAGGTGTCCTGTGTCCGTCTGTAAATGCCTTGGCATCTGCTACGATTTCATCATGTTGTGTGACGTCTTTTTTTTTTTTTTTCTTTCGAGACAGGGTTTCTCTGTATAGCTTTGGAGCCTATCCTGGCACTTGCTCTGGAGACCACGAGATCCGCTTGCCTCTGCCTCCCAAGTGCTGGAATTAAAGGAATGCACCACCAACGCCCGGCATGTCTTTTAATTGAAAATATTTTATTTATGATTTATTTTTCATTTATATTTTAACTTTGTGTGTGTGTGTGTGTCCCCGTGTGTGCCCATGTGTGCATGCATGTGAGTACATGTGCCTGTGGAGATAAGAGTCATTTAATCTCCTGAAGCTGGAGTTATATGCTGTTGTGGTCCTCTTGATATGGATGCTGGGAACACATGCCCTGTTTCCTCTGTAAGCTAAGTAACATGTTCTTAACTGCTGAGCCATCTGTCCAGTCTATTTTATTTTATTATTATTCGTTTGTTTTTTCCAGACAGGGTTTCTTTGTGTAGCATTGGAGCCTATCCTGGAACTCACTCAGTAGCCCAGACTGGCCTGGAACTCACAGAGATCCACCTGCTTCTGCCTCCCAAGTGCTGGGATTAAAGGCGTGCACCACCACCACCCGGCTTGTTTTTTCTTTTAAGAGGGTCTCATGTAGCCCACCTAGACTGGCTTTGAACTCACTACGTAGCCAAGGATGACCTTGAACATCTGCTCTCCTTCCTCTACCTCCTGAGTGCTGGGATTACAGGCATGACCCACTACAATCAGTTCAACATTATTTAGAAGATCAAACCCAGGGCTTCATGCCTGACTAGCAGGCACTGAATAACCTAGTCACATTCCGCAGACCTCCCAAAATTCTGTTTCAGTTGATCTTGCAGGATCTGCACTGTGGCATCGACAAGTACTTCCAGAGTTTGTTTCCAGGCTGTGCATCCCCAGGCAGGTATTCAGAGTGCCTCGTTTTTCATATTCATTTAACACTCACAAAGTGTGCAGGTGGGTTTGAAAAAGTATGGTGCAGAAGAAGACCCACCCTGGCCATGCTGCGCCTTGCACTTCTTCCCCAAACCCAAGGCTTGGCTTAGCTCCATGACCCAGAGCCTAGGCTAATCAGGACCCTCTGTACCCTCCCTTGTGGGACGCAGGGACACATGCGTTCTAATCCCTCTTCCCCGGAGTACCAGCAACAGGGAACCAGAATTCAGATGTTGGCTGCAGACGCCATTCCGTCTCTCAGGAAGGGACAGTCCTACTGCCTACTGACGTCCATTGATTGAAGGCCAAGTGAAGTGAGCAGCCTTCCAGATTCCAGTCGACAGCGACAACCCCCCCACCCCCCGCCACCCACCAAAGGTCCCAGGGTACTGGAGATCGCCAAATGGGGAGAGAAGACCGCTACATACTCCAACCCAGTCCTGGACCGCGCTCCCGCCTTCAGCCTGCCCCGCCCCCACGAGGGCGCTGCAATTGGCGGAAAGTTCTGGGGCTTGTGGCAATTGGTCGGAGAGCAAAGGCCCCGCCCCCACCGCCCCGGAGCTCAGAGAGAGCTGCGTTGGGGGGTCGCCGGTTGTGGGGACGCGCCGGGCCGGGCGGCCGCGCCGCGGGCTGCTACCGCTGCGGCCCCGACCTCCCGGGGCAGCAGCCCCAGGTCCCGGCGCGTCCCCGAGCCATGTCGGTAGCCGCGCTTCTCTGCGCGCTGTGCTTCGGCCTCCTGGCCACGTCTTCTCGTGCCGGCTACTCCAAGGACCGCTGCAGCTGGAGGGGCAGGTACGATCCCTAGGAGGGACTATGGGGAGGGCTTTTTTCATCTTGTGTTGGGGAACCAGTGGAAACTGAGGAAGCACAGACCTCAATGTCCTGTTCCACAGAGTGGACGCAGGTGTTGGTGGCTGCGGGAAAGGGGGTGACCCGGCTAGGGGAACAAGGGCCACCGCCTGAGAACCACCGTCCTGTCCCCAGCGGCTTGACCCAGGAGCCCGGCAGCGTGGGGCAGCTGACCCTGTATTGTACTGAGGGCGCTATCGAATGGCTATATCCAGCCGGGGCGCTGCGCCTGACCCTGGGCAGCCCCGATCCGGGCACACAGCCCAGCATCGTCTGTCTGCGCCCCTCGCGGCCCTTCGCCGGTGCCCAGGTCTTCGCTGAACGGATGGGCGGCAACCTAGAGTTGCTACTGGCCGAGGGCCCAGACCTGGCTGGGGGCCGCTGCATACGATGGGGTCCCCGCGAGCGCCGGGCCCTTTTCCTGCAGGCCACACCACACCGCGACATCAGCCGCAGAGTTGCTGCCTTCCGTTTTGAGCTGCATAAGGACCAGCATGCAGAAATGCCTCCCCAGGCCCAAGGTCTTGGTGTGGATGGTGAGTGACTAGACTGGCTGAGGAGGAGGAGGAGGAGGAGGAGGTTGATGCCAGGAAGTGGCTCTCTAACCAGGTCTTGACACCTCACTGCACAAAGGGACCATCTGTAACTTGTTGGAGAGTGGCTTCTAGGTCATAGGGAGGTGGGTTGGGAGTGCTCCTCCTTTCCCTCCTCCTCTTCAGGGTTTTTGGGAAAGAGCAGGAGGGAGCAAATGCAGGAGAGGCCAGCCCTGTGCCTCTGGTTTCTGGAGGGTTGGGGGAAGGGGTGGGCTGGGGCAAAATCAAAGCCTGTGGCCAAAGCTGTCCAGGGCTCCCTGGCCTGGTGGTGACCTCCCTCCCCTCCCCCAGCCCAGCCAACAAAAGTCCAGTGTGCCTCTTCGTCACCATGGAGACGCCTGCCCTGCCTCCCTGCAGGGCACCAGGCCCAGTGCTTTGCTCTTCTGGAACTTGCAGCCTGACCCTGCAGGGGATGGCTCTCTGACTGTTCTGCCCTAGCTGGGGACCCCAGAACCAGAGTCCACCAGAATGTCCTGCCACCCTAGCTGGGCCTGTGAGGCAGCTCTGAGAGGTCACAGAATGTTCTTCGGCGTTGGTATGAGTTTATGAGATGGGTGTGCAAGAATGTGTATGAGGCAGTGAGATGTCCATCGGTAGGCATGTGCCTGCGGGCTGCACCTCGACTGCTGGTGTCTTCAGGCCGTATGATTGTTGGGAGAAGGGTTTAACCACCAGCTCTGAGGCCTTTTCCTGCTGGGAGGAGCTGTGGGCTTGTGCTGAGAGAGCACAGCCTGGCTGATGACTTGCCTTGCATGCTAGGTGCCTGCAGGCCCTGCAGTGATGCTGAGCTCCTTCTGGCTGCATGTACCAGTGACTTTGGTGAGTATTCCTGGTGTGGGACAGCTTAGGGTCTGCCCCACACTCTCACGTGCCCACCACTGGCCACCATGTCTCTTCATAGTGATCCATGGGACCATCCATAGGGTTGCCCACGACATGGAGCTGCAAGAATCAGTCATCACTGTGGTGGCCACCCGTGTCATCCGCCAGACATTGCCACTGTTCCAGGAAGAGGGCTCAGAGGGCCAGGGCCAGGGCCAGGCCTCCATTCGTACCCCGTTGCGCTGTGGTGTGCGTCCTGGCCCAGGCTCTTTCCTTTTCATGGGCTGGAGCCGATTTGGTGAAGCCTGGCTGGGCTGTGCTCCCCGCTTTCAAGAGTTCAGCCGTGTCTATTCAGCTGCCCTTAAAGCCCACCTCAACCCATGTGAGGTGGCACTGGACTGAGAGACCTGGGAGCAAGCCCCCATCGGAGCTTCTTCTGGGAATGGGGTACTGGGAGGGGTGGTAGGAGGGTGGGTGGGAAGGGTGTGGCTCAGACTGCATCCTGGTACCCAGAGTGAGGTGATAGAATACTAAATTACCTGGATCACACCAGCCACTATAGACTTGGTCGTCTGTTGACACACCCAGCTCTGCTCCTGCCTCACTTTACTTGCTCTTTTCTCTGCTGCACTCCTAACCCTTCTTAGCCTGCCTGCCCTGTTGAGCCAGCTGACTAGTGAGCCCCTGTTTTCCTTTAACTTCAGCATACTCTTGGGGCTAAGAGCAGCAGTGCCGAAATTCTCAAGACTTGGGCTAATTGGGGTCCTTTAGGTGGCCGGGGAGGAGGGGGAGGTGGGGGCAAGCAGATGGACACCACTTCACCACTGAACTAGGTCTATTGGGGGGGTGCTGAAGTCTGGCAGTGTGCCATTCCCTTCCATGGTCATTGTGAGCCATACAGTCATCCTTGGCCTGGTCCCGCCCTTGGGGAAGAATGGGCCCCTCTGTCCGGAGGCCCCCGAGACGTGCTGAGCATCCAGACATGGCAAAGCGCCTGCAGGGTGTGGGGTCTCCAATGCAGGATCCTGCTTGTTCGTTTCCGGCGGGAGAAGTGCACAATGGGGTCTCTAAGGACTGTTTCCCGCCACTGGCCCCATTGTTGCTGTCCCTGCCTTCCTCCTCGGCCTCTTTATTTCATAAAGGGCTAGTGAGACCCTGGACAGAAAAAGCCAGTGGCCTGAAAGCCCTTAAGTGAGGTGTGCACTAGTTTTCTCAGGCGCCAACCAAGCACATTCCTGCCACCTCTCCCTCATGGCTTCTGAGAAACTGCTTCAGCTCCAGTGCTGAGTGGAGTGGAAGGGAGTTCCAGAAGTGGCTTTCTGTCCTTGTGTGCCCTCCCTTTAAGGCTTTCATCCGTGATCACCTCAGTGGATTATTCATTCTTTGGTAAGAAACAGGCTGGGCGTGGGACACAGATGGGCAGGGACCAGACATGGTTCCTTACTCCAGACTTTGCCAATGAAGGTACCTGGTTAAACCACACCCTACATAGGCCCTGGAATAGCTACCTTGGAATGTTTATAGGCAGATAGCTTAAATAACACCTGTGCATATTCTGGGGTTGGGCAGAGAGCATGGAAGTGAGGGGAAGAGAGCACTCCTGAAGAGCAGGTGACACCATTTTCTTCTGCCATCTATCTGACTCTGAGCTGGCTCCCTGCTACTTACTGCTTTTTCCCCAGATTCTATGAAGTGCTAAGGGCTTAGACCAGCTCCTTTCCACCTAGGTGTAGGGGAAGACTGACCAATGGCTTCATGTTTGCTCTAGGGAACAAGTGATGAAGGCCCCCAAAGTGGAAGCAGAGACAGCAAAGGGAATGGTGGTGTGTGAGCAGGTAGACTGAAACCATAGGAACTAGGCTGGGAAAACCTGTGTGGACCAGAGACACCTCCAAGTAGAGCCCTGGCAGCTGAGGAACAGAGTGCTTTGTGTGGGTGCCAGTGTCAGGTAAAGTTGCTAGGGCTTTCTGGGTGCTCTAGGCCTGTGAATGCTGCCAGGAGCAGCAGACAAGAATAGCTGTGCCCAAGCAATCCTGTCTAGAATTTTGTGTGGGAGGGCCCGGTTACAGTTTTCCCGGTGACCAGATTCTGAGCTGGGTGCAGCAGAGCCTCTCTCCTCAGAATACACATACTCCTGCTACCTCAGGGACACCCGACCTACAGACTGTTTTGGAGGAAAACATTCTGCACCTGGGACACAGGGTGGTGGTCTTGGGCATGCTCTATTTGTGAGTCATCACTGTCTCTGCTAGAGATAGCCGAGGAGGATCAGGCCAGGACTGCATAGACAAGGAGGACCTGGCGTTTACTGCCATTTAGCAGTGATTGACTCAAGGCTTTATCTGTTTCCATGCTGGGCCTTACTAGGAGTCACTCAACCCTTTATTTTTGAAGGAGGGAGATCTTCCGGGCTCCTGAGCTGTCTTTCACCCCAGGCTGGGCCAGCTGCCAGCACCCAGCCTCTCACATCCGGCCCCCTCCCACCCCACTCACTAGAGAGCCAACATCTGTCTGTATCTGCCCGCCCCTCTCCTTCGACCCCAGAACACGCTCTATTTCCCTCCTAATTGTCGTCGCTGTCGCAGAGACTGGAAGGACGTCCTTTCGTGGGTTGCTTCTGGGTGTTTGGTAGGCTTCTGGAAGTCTTGGTCAGCAGAATCCACATGAGAATGACTTCCAATTATAATGGCCCCTGTTTGAACTCGGGGCTGCGGGGCAGGAGCAGTATGGCGTTAGGGAGACCTAGAGCTGAGATTCCGTATGGTGTCTGCAGGGTGGACCCTGAGGCTGGCCTCTGCAGATCTTGGACCAAAGACCTACAAGGGGCAAACCCTGTAAGGCTCACCTATTGCCTGTGTCATTGGGATCCAATACGGAACACACGGGCGGGGCCAAGTCCGGCTGGGCGGAGAAAAATGAGTGACAGAGGGCTCCACGGGCCCTTTCCACTTCCGGCATCTCATCGCCACCTCTCCTAGACTTACACTGTCGCTGCCACGGCTAGGGTAGGTTCCGGGCACAGAGAGTACGGCTCAGGCCGGCGGTAGCCGGGAGGGCAGCCGCCTCCAGCTCCCGGCTGGGGGCCTTGGAAAGGACCGCTCTGAACTGTCTCTCAACCATGGATCACGACGACCCTGCCGAGGCTTTGACTGCGCTGCGCGAGAGGCGGCCGGGCTTGGTGGAAATATTGCAAGCGGCGGCAGGCTCCGGGTTGGCCGCCTACGCTGTGTGGGCGCTGCTTCTGCAACCCGGGTTCCGCCGCGTGCCTCTGAGGCTGCAGGTGCGACGTGGGGCCTTAGAAGGAGCGGGGACCAAAACTGGTGCGAGACGAGGATCAATGGGCGGGATCAAGGCTACCGTAGGTGGCTGGAAAAGATGGGCGGGACCAATTACGGTTCCGGGACCTAATCAGCGGACCAAATGTACGGGAGGTGGAACTAATATGTTGCAGGGCCTGGGCCTACCATCATGACCAAGGGGATATAAATGAAGCTAGGATTGAATTACTGAGGCGGGGGGGGGGGGCGGGGTAAGGGCAGTGGTGTGCCTGGATGGTGGGCGGGGCTGTCACTGGGTATGGCAGATACCTAAGGAAGGAAAGCTAGTAGGCACACAACGATCCTCGACCTGGTGCTTTGGTCTGTGTGACTCTAGCCTCAGCCCACCAAATTCCTTATTCAGGTACCCTACGTTGGCGCGAGTGCCCGGCAGGTTGAGCACGTGCTATCGTTGTTGCGAGGCCGCCCTGGAAAAATGGTGGATCTAGGCTCTGGTGATGGCAGGATCGTAAGGCCCGAGTGTCTATTCGTTGTCCCTCCCGTGGTGGTCCCTTCACTACATCCAGGTCCCACACTCTTGGCTCTCATAGGTGCTGGCGGCCCACCAATGTGGTCTCCGTCCAGCTGTGGGTTATGAGCTGAACCCGTGGCTTGTGGGACTTGCACGACTGCATGCCTGGAGGGCTGGTTGTTCTGGGAGTGTCTGCTACCATCGAAAGGATCTCTGGAAGGTAACCTATCAAACTTCATTTTCTTTATCTTTTTTTTTTTGGGGGGGGCTTGGTCTCTAGTCCAGGACTATCTCATACTCACTATGTAGCCTAGAATAACATTGAACTCCTGCCTCTACCTCATGAGGGCTAGGATTACAGGCATGTGCCATCAGACCTAGTTTATGCAGAACTTAAGATCAAACCCAGGACTTTGTGTATGCTAGGCAAGCACTCTACCGACTGAGTCACATCTCCAGCTCCTGATACCTTTATCTCCCAGGTTTCATGCTCTGCGTGCTACCATGCTGACACCTGGGTGGGCTGGAGGCTAGAACTTAGTGACCCCATGCCCTCCACGCTTTATCTTTGTTTTTATCTTTATCTTTGTTTCCCACAGGTGAACCTCAGAGACTGTCACAATGTGTCTGTGTTCCTGGCCCCCAGTGTGGTAGGTCTTGGGTCTGCTGTCCTGCTGGAAGGTTAGGGCCACACTCTTGGTTGTTCTGAGGCCTGGAATAGGTTCTGGGCCTAGCTGGACGGGGCAGATTTTTCTTACCTGCTCCTGTGCCCTCCTCCCTCCTGTTCTTTTCTACAGCTCCCACTACTGGAGGACAAGCTGCAAGTAGAACTACCTGCAGGGGCCCGTGTGGTGTCTGGACGTTTCCCCCTTCCCACCTGGCAGCCTGTAGCAGTGGTGGGTGAAGGCCTGGACAGAGTCTGGGCCTATGATGTCCATGGTACTGGGCCTGGCAGCCTGTAGCTGCGGTGGGTGAAGGCCTGGACAGAGTCTGAGCCTATGATGTCCATGGTACTGGGCCAGCCGTGCCTTCTTGTGGGGTGCCCATCAAGGCCATCCCAAAGTCCACTTCTACCTCCATCCCTAGGACTGTTGTTTGACAGGCTGGCTGACTGATATAATAAAGACTCTGTGGGTTCAATTCTGACTCTTGTTTGTTCCAGGAATCCTCCATGGGGTGGGTTGTGCAGTGGGTTTCATGGTGGCTGTGAAGAGGTTTGATTTGTGCTGTCTCTGGGAGACAAGCTAGCTAATGACTCTGGGTCCTTGGGCGCTGGGGTCTGGTGGAAGCCATAGCTTCTACTCCCTGGGGATCTCTTGTATTCATCAGCTTCCTCAGTCTCTGGATTTCCTGCTTGTACCTGATTGGGATGATCAGACAAATCAACTGTCTGGCCTTGGGTTCTTTCCCTTTCTCCTAGATTAGAGCCTTGGGATCATACCCGGCCTACCTGCCCAAATGCTGGTCCACATACTCTTGGAGCTCAGAAAGCTGCTGCTCTGCCATGGTGGCCCGAACCATCAGCTGTGCCCGCTCTCGTTCTAGCTCTGCCTGGTGGAGGCATGAGCCATGAGCCAAGGCAGTGTGTAGGGAGGAGTTCCCACCATACTTATCCAGTACCTGAGTGTCCTGGGAGAAGTCCTGCAGCTTCTGTTGGATTTGGGTCCAGGATGCAGTGTCCAGGGCTCTGTGAGGGGAGGAGGGCAGGAGGGCAGGAGGGACAGTCTCCAAGGCAGGCATAATACCTGCTGTGTCCTAGAGACCCTCTGGCCTGCTCAGTGACTCCTGGTATACTAGGTGTCTTCTTCCCCAATCCCTGGGAAGTGCTGCCTCAAGAGCCTGCCTGCTATACAGCAGGTGTAGAGGCCCAAAGCTAGGGCTGGCCATGCCACCAGACTGTCAGCTCCCACCAAACCAAGTTTCACGTATCAGAAGCAGCCATCCATTTTTTCTATGGTTACCAGTGTCCCCTATATAAACTGAGATAGCCCAGAGCAGGGACAAGAGAATCCCAGCCAGCAGCAAGGGATGCCAGAATGGAGGAAAGCTGTGCAGCTTTCTGCCTGACTCCTAGACCTCCCTATACCAACAGGAGGGGACTCACAGAGGCTGTGGCTGGCCCTCCTTGGAAGCTTCACCAGGTGCCTTTTCTGGGCACAGTAGCAGTGTCCTATGTCCGCCATCCTGTAAAAGCACATGGTGGGTTCCCTTGATTGACTGAACAAGGCCAACTGCTCAAAGGCTCTGAGCTTGGGATGAGGTCTAGGGTGAGTGCTAGGGCTCTTGGCTTCAAGGCAGTTTCAGGCAGCAGGGATGGGGCACCTGGGCCCCAGCATTACCTCATCCTCCCTTCGGTGGCTGAGTTCAGTGGCCCACTGCATGGGTAATGGTTCCAGGTTGATGGCTGTTGCAAAAGTAGCCCTGGGAGTACCATGTGCCCTGTTGGGATCTATTTGTGTCTAGGACTGCTCCTGCAGCATGATAAGCCACAGTGCAGGTCATGTGGGGCCACCCCACCCCAGGTGCCTGGGTCAGGGTAGAGCCCACCTCCATGTTGTTAGCAGCAACTCCTGCCTCCAGCTCAGATCTGCCAGGCGCTTGCGGTAGGTCCGGGCAGCTTGGGCCAATTGTTGCTCTCTGCTTCGGTGTGCAGCCCGAATGTCCTGCAGAGTGGCCTCCAGGAATGTTTGAAGGGCTGCCTGATCTGTGCTATTGGCAGTCTCCTGGAGGAGGGTGGATAGGATAGAGCCAGGGCTGGGGCTGGTTTTGGACTAGGTTAGGCAGCCAAGCTGAAGGAGCTGGGCTTGGGTCGGGCAGGGTAGCACTGATTGAGCCCAACCTCACCTCCTACCCCAGCTGGCTGTGCAGGGGCCTGGAACCACAAAGTTTCCCCATAATTGTCTAGCATGCCCAGGCCAGACTTGCCCCCCTCAAGACTCAGAGGCCACTTCTGACCACCACAGAACCTAAGTGCTCACCACTGTCTCTTTGGCATAACGCTGCAGCCGGACAGCATACTCTTCATTTAGCTTCTTCAACTGCAACTGCAGCTCAGCATTTTCAGCTTCTGCCTGCCGGAGCTGACCCTGACAGGTAGACAGCACCTGGGAGTGCACAAGGGGCTCTTGTTCCGTTTGTAGGACTCCCTCCTGCTAGATCTTGAGGCTCACAGGGTGGCTAAGCCCTCACCGTGGCTTGGGCAGCCAGTCGCTGACCAGCTACCCTGGCTTCCTCTTGGGCTCCTTGCAGCTGCTGGCCTAGGACTGCCCTGTGAACACAGCATAGGCCCAGCTAGGCCAGGGTGAGGTACTCACTCCCTCATCCCCCGAAGAAGGATCTTTCTGGGCACTGGGATCTGCTGGTTCTAGGTAAGGTAAAACTCACACTCGTGTCTCCAGCGCCTGCTGCCTGACTCTGTGATGCTCCAGGACCCATTTTAGTTCTTCCTGCAGCTTCTGCTGGCCTCCTGATGGCTGTAGGGTGAGAAAAAGCTGGCTATGTGAGAGACATCAAACTCTGGAATCCCCACAGCCCCAAGCAGGTAGACCCCCGTGTTAGGAGGCTGTGTACTCACATTGCTCAGGCTCTCAGCCTCAGAGAATCTGTCTTTCTTGAGCTGCACCTTCATGGTCGGAAGGGAAGTGAGGGGAGGGGAGGGAAGGGAACAGTAGACACCCATTTCACTGCCCCCGTGGAGGTGCCCAGCCGGGCTCTCTAAGAGCTCCTGATAACCTGGAGTCTGTGGTAGGTGACATTCAGGCCTGGGCTTCTCCACTAACCTCTTGTGGTGGCACCTGGTAGTGCCCAGGATTGGCTGATGGTTGTACTCTATGTCCCTGGTAGTCACCGTTTCCATGCAGCTCTAGTTCTAGCACCCGACTTTCCAGTCGAAGAACCTGTGGACATCAAGGGTGAGCAGGGCTATCTGCTGGACCACCTGGAGCAAGTAGGTATTCACCTGGGCACATGCAGGGGCACATATATAGGGACCAGGGAAAAGCCTACAGACACAAAGTACATACTTATTCCGAGGCACCTGAACCCCAAGATGGCACTTGTCCTCGGTATGCACTCTGTTCCTGAATGCACTCAGGCTGACACACATAGCTTGTTTGGCTACTCACTTCCCTCTTCAGCTCGAAGACTTCAGCTTCATGCTGTTGATGAAGGTGATGGGTTGCAATCTGAAGATCAACTAGCTCCTTGGAAATCTGTGTGTAACCAGGGTAAGAGATGCTGCCAATGGCATCGTGGGCTCTCTGCTCCTACCAGAACCCCACAGCCCCACACCCACCTGCAACTGCTGCTTCTCACTCAGCTCTGGATCTGTTTTATTCTCTGCTTCCAGGCTGGTAGCCCAGGCTGGGTGTCCAGAAACTCTTGGCAGCCAGTCCTCAGCTCCTGGAACAACCTGGGAAGGTACCACCACCCCACATTTAGGTAGGTCTCCAACATGGCCTGTGGATCCCACTCTTATAGAGGCATTTCAGTCCTCCTGAACAACGCCTGCTCCTTTTCTGGACAGGAACAGACACAGGATCCAGGGACTTCATCCCTTCTGGTCTATGAAGGAAAGGAAGGACCCCAAAGCAACATCAGTGTCCTAGGAAGACTCACATTCTCTGTGACTTGAAGTGGGGCCCCTGGCCTGGGGCCTGGGGCTGCCACATAATCCATAGGGGACAGGAACTCTAGCCCAGAACCTGTCTGATGGAGGTTTGCTTCCTGACTGTTGCTGTAGTGTTGCCAGTGTTGCTAAGGCTTGTGTTGATCTTAGAGACTGATCATCCTGCCTACAAGGAAGGGCAAGGCCGTCCAGTGCTTAGGGAAGAGAGGAGAGTGCTCAGCTCCTTCCACATTCCATTCCTTCATGGGCCCTGTGTCATCTGGGAAATACAGACAGGCATCCCGTTTATTTCAGGCCACTGGATCCAGGAGTGCATGGCAACACCAAACCTGTACCTGTAGCTGTGGGCACTAGTTTTCTTTATATTGAATGTCCTACGCCGTCCCCCACCCCCACCCCGTAGGGATTTGTAACTCTAGACCCTTGCATATCTTTCTGTATCAGCCAAACTCAACACCAGCAGGTAAACAAGCGGGACAAACCCCACTACCACCCTCTGTCTGAGAGAAGTGGGCATAATCAGGAGCAGTGGGACCTGGCGAACTAGCTCAGCCTGGGCACCAGGAAGGATAACTTGAGGAGGTGCCCTTGTCTGATGCTGAGTTGGAGCATGCTCACTCCGCCACACTGCTCCCTATCGGTGCGCGTATTCCCTTTTGCGCAGGCGCAATACCTACGGTTGCCCGTCAGGTCTCGGCAGCATTCAGGATCGCGCCTGGGGAGTGGCGGAGCGTGGTGGGCAGCGGCTACACTCTGTCAGGGACGCTAGGCTGGCGGCTCTTGTGTGGGTGAGAAGGACAGCAAGGAACGAGGACATCCCAGGCCTTGAGGGTCTCACTGTAGTTGAGAGAGGCGGGGTCTGTGGAGGAAGGCGGGGCCTACCGGAATCATGGGGCGGGGCTAGAAGAAAACCGCATTGCTGTGTAGCTTTTGGGGGAAGGTGAAGCTGGAACAAGGGGCGGGGTCTAAGGTGAGCAGGGCCGCCGGTCCCCTAGTCTTGCTTGGAGTTTGGAGCTGAAACGGTCCTCTGAGAAGCTCCTGGGCAGCGGACCAACTCTTTCTTTGTACCCCCAGTGTGTGTGTGGCTGACCTGCCTCGTGCAGCTCAGGAGAAGAGATTCACTAGACTGGGGCACCTCTTTTGGAGGTTCGGACTGGCTGAGGTCTGCGACTATGAAGGTCAAAGTCATCCCGGTACTTGAAGACAACTACATGTACCTGATCATTGAGGAGCACACACGGGAGGCAGTGGCTGTGGACGTGGCTGTGCCCAAGAGGGTGAGGACGGACAAAGGAGGCCATCAAGGGACTCCCTACCTCCTGGCTGGAGCAGACCCGAACCTCTATATTTTTACAGCATTTGATGTAGTGTCTTTGGGCTCCCCTGAAATTATAGCTACCTTTGGTGTTTGTGGTGCCCTAGTACTTGTAATTGACTGTCTGATGTCTCCCCTAACCCTTGCTGCCCTGAGTCCTGGGCCTGCCTGGAGAACTAAGCTCTGAACCTAGTGCCCCATCAGTATGGGATGGGTGGCCCACAGCACTACAACTCTTGTCTTTCAGCTGCTGGAGATTACAGCCCGCGAGGAAGTGTCTCTGACCACGGTGCTGACCACCCATCACCACTGGTAAGTAAAGAGGGTGTTCTCCGAGGCCTAAGACAGACTCCTCCACCCCTGACTTGACCAGGTTCCTGCATTTCCACAGGGACCACACGCGTGGAAATGCGGAGCTGGCGCACCTGCGGCCAGGACTGGAGGTCATGGGAGCTGATGAGCGCATCTGCGCACTAACCCGCAGGCTGTCACATGGGGAGGAGCTTCGGGTGAGCATGTCCCCAGGGGTGGGGAGGGGCATGGCCCGGGCCTGCCCACCAGCTCTCACAGGTCCAATGCCTCACCGTCGCAGTTTGGGGCCATCCACGTGCGATGCCTCTTGACGCCGGGCCACACCACTGGCCACATGAGCTACTTCCTGTGGGAGGATGAATGCCCGGACCCACCAGCCCTCTTCTCTGGTACCTTGCAACCTGGATTCATCCACTTATGCAATTCCACTGTGCCCTCCCTACCCCCTTCTGACCCTTTTTCCTCTCTAGGGGATGCTCTGTCAGTGGCAGGCTGTGGCTGGCATCTGGAGGACACTGCCCAGCAGATGTACCAGAGCTTGGCCAAGATCCTGGGTACCCTGCCACCCCAGACGGTGAGAGCCTTCTGTAGGGTCCACATGCTTGGTACTGGATTTCTTTCTGGAATAACCTGTGCTTCTATACCTGTTCTGCTTTGGTAAAGGCAGTATGGACCTGGGTGGGTTAGATGCTAGGTTAGGGATGAGGGCCTGCCCCTTCCTTGGCTTGGGGCAATGTGTGTTCACTGAGCTCCCTCTTCTTGCAGAAGGTGTTCTGTGGTCACGAGCATACACTGAGCAATCTTGAGTTTGCACAGAAAGTGGAGCCCTGCAACAACCATGTGCAAGCTAAGCTGTCCTGGGCCCAGGTACATCCATTTCTGGCTCACAACAGGGGTGGGGGCTAGAGTAGTCTTCCTCAAGTTTGGGGGAAGTACAGAAAGGGAGCCACTGGAGAGTCAGAATGGTGCTTCTGCAGGTTACAGCTGGCTAAACCAGGTTTTGTCCTGCTGCAGACTTTCTGTCACCTACCTTAATCTCCTCTGTGGAGCCCAGTTGTGATCAGGGGCCTGTGTTCTTTGCAGAAGAGGGATGACGATGATATACCTACTGTGCCCTCTACACTGGGCGAGGAGCTGTTGTACAACCCTTTCTTGAGGGTGACGTAAGTATGGCTGTGTCCTGGGCCTTCCTGTGGTGGGGCCTGAGCCATACCAGTGGGTGGGGGCAGCCTCAAGAGGCTGTGTGCACTGCCAGCTAGTCTCCCCATGGAGCAGTCTCAGGACTAGCCTGGCATCCTTGGGGCCTCTTTGGCAGTCATTTGGGTAGTTAGGAGGGTATCTAGGGATTATTTATTGAGCTGAATGTCCCTGGCACCAGGGAAGGGCATTTGTTAAGGGCCCTCCTCCTTCCATCCACTGCCCTGCTGGGCCCCACCCTCATGGGCAGCTGGCCAGCCCCACAATTCCCCAGCATACTCTTCCCTGTAGAGAGGATCCAGTTCGTGAGTTCACAGGCCAAGTGGCACCTGCCCAGGTCCTGGAGGTACTCTGCAGGGAGCGAGCACGCTTCCAACTTGCTTTGGAGCCACTGCAGCCCCAGGTCCGGGCACTCCTGGCCTTGCAGTGGGGACTTCTGAGTACGCCCCAGGAAAAATGAGCCTGCTTGTCTTCACACCCCTTCTCCGGACAGCAACTGACTTCAGTTCAGTTCCAGCCTGAACTTCAGGCTGACTGGAACCCTGGCCCCCAGAACATCCCTCTGAGGCCTTCCACCCTGCTTTGTAGAACCAGCAAACGGTGCTGTCCTTGTCTCTACTGCTCATGGTACCACTCTTGTGGACCTTGAGACATATGTGTCCTGGGGACTGAGAAGGGGAATGAATAAAATTTTGAAAGGCTCAGTGTGGTGTCAGACATGCAGCAGATGCTTCCAGAAGTGCAGACCTGTTTATTAGTGGTGAGGCTGGGTGAGTGACAAGCTCAGTGAGACTCAGCTATGGACTTCTCACAGCCATACAGGCTTGGTGCTGACAGACTGCCCAAACGGCAAGGCCCCAGCAAGCAGCCAGTTTTTAAGAGGATCAGGTGCCCCACTAGACTCAGGCTTGATACCTGCCCTATACATTTTAGCTTCAGGAGTTAGCCACAGAAATGAAACTGTGCTCATAACCCAGAGGGCTGGGCAGGGAAGATGCCCATGGCCCTAGGCCAGTAGAAGAGATTCTGGAACCTCATTGAACCTTTGGCCCCCTTGGCTACCCGGACCCTGCTTGCACTTCTACCCTGCAGAGCTCAGTGTGGAATCTGGAGGTGCATGGGCCATGGCAACATTACCAACCAGAGGCACGCAGGTCATGTACTGCCAAGGACCCACATGCAGCTAGTGCCCCACTTTAGCACACAATCCAACACATCCTTGTAGCTCTCCTTGAATTTTGAAGGTCTCCAGTGTGTTCTCTGTGTGGAATCCGTTGCTGATACACACATGGTCTTCCTGGGAGTGTTGGTGCTGGCCCCTGGGGCTCTCACAGCCTCTCAAGGCCTCCTACCACCTGATGCTGATGCCCGAGTTGGTCTTCTCCACGGCATGGTATTGTGTGTGCAACAGGCGGCTGGCCTGCTCGGAGCCCTCACCTTGCAGCCAGTGCTGGTACAGCTCCTGGACCCCAGGTGCGTCTTCGGGTGCCTCATTCCTCACCATGCTGTACAGTTTTTCCACTTGCTGGAGGAGCTCCCTGCCTTGCATATCTGGGGCCTTGAGCTGGCCCCCTCCATTCAAGCAGCCTGTAGCAGAGCACAGGCATGGTGGTGGGAAGTCAGGGTTTAGCCCTCTAACCCTTGGGTGTGTGTGGGGAGGGGACCTGCCCCCCCCTCCTGTCCAACCCCTTCCTCCTTCCACTGGTGGCAGGCTGCTGTGCTAGACTAGGAGGAACTACCTGAAGGGCAGGCCATGACTTCCACATAATGGTAGGGACAGCGACCTCGCTTCAGCTTCTGCACAAGGTTCTGGATGTTGCGGAAACCATAGGCCACAGCAAAGCGCAACAGCACCTGGCCTTCCCTCTCCAGTGTCACTTCCTGGAAGTCCTTGTTCCTGAAAGCGTAGAAATAGGCTCGTGAAACTGCACATTGCATGCAAACCTGTCCCTGCCCAGGTGCAGACGCCTCCTGGGGTTTAGCACACCACCATCTGACTCTGTCCCTTTCCGATTGCAGGCAGGGCAGGGATGATGGAGAGGGGGACACAGTTTGCATCCATGGGCCCAGGTAACCTCACCCCAACCTTGACCTCCTTAGCTAACAGGATTGTTTTTCCCAAGGGCAGCCATGAAGCCCAGCAAAGTGTGACACCCCAGCCCCAGGTGCTATACCCATGCCAGGCACCTGCTAGTCCTTGTGTGTGTTGCCCTGGCTCAGGGTCCCTGCTGAAACTGAGGACAGTACACTGGCCTGTTTGCTCATGCCTCATGCTTGTAAGAGGGGACCCAAGAGTTCCAGGGGTCTTTCCCCCAAGTTCACTTCAGTGCTTGCCCCACTAACCTCATGGGTTGGTAGGTAACGTCGGCCACATGGATTCCAAAGAGCTCTTGGGCTGCGTGCCGGAACACATGCTCCAGGTAGCCTCCTGAGCCTCCACCCCGATGGCTGGTGGGCTCCTCAGCAGACACACTACAGGTTCTGGGAGAGGGGCGGGTCAGTGCAGGAGGCTGGGGCTCAATACAGCTCTTGTAGTCAGACCTTAAGAACTGTTCTTATGGTGGCCCTGGGAAGCTCAGATGGCTTCTAGAGCAGGCTCTGCTTTGACACTGTAACTCAGCCACTCTTGGGCCCCAGCCAGGCTGTGGGGAGGTCTGGAGTCAGCCAGAAGGCAGCCTGGGTAGAAAGGAGGGGACAAGACACTGCCCCACCCCACAGGCAGCATCTAATCCCAAATAAAGGTTCTCAGTCCCCACCACCAACTCACAAGCCATCCAGGGGCACAGGCTCCAGCTCCAAGAGTGACACTCCTTCTTCCTCCAGCATCCTAAAGACTTCTCCTACAGAGAACACATCACATGCTCTAGCTGGCCTCAGAATGCTGAGCTGTATGTGTTGTCCCCAGAGGGACACTCACTCCCATTTGTGGTGGGATGGTTGAGTCTAGCCAGCCTCTGCAGACCTACTGGAAGGTGTTCCTTCCTGGAGCATTGTAAAGGCAGGGCCACTCTGCCAGTCCAGGGGCAGGCTGTTTAGTCTTCTAAACAGTTTATTTTCCTGACTCTTCAGTAGGACAGGCTACTCTACTCAGAAGTGGGGTGAAGGTATGAACCACAGGGACTAGACTTGAGACCTTGTTTGCCCTCAAGACTCATTTTTAAACCAGCAAGAATATATTACAGGGGCTCCATTGGTCACAGGATCCTGGGAGGCACTGTGGGAAGGCCCGGCTATCTGCTGGACTCTAGTGCTTGGCTCTAGGGGAGCCCTAAAGACAGCAGAGGGTAGAGTTATGCATAGTGCCTGCACCTGTTGTAAGGACACAGTCCACGTCACGGGTCTGGTACTTCTGGTTGAAGAAGTCAGGTCTAGATGCTTCTAGCTTTTTGTCATAGCAGGGCATCACTGTCACATGGTAGATCTTGTCTGGAGTCAGATGCTACAGAGAGGGTATAGAAAGCGTCAGTTCCATCTAAGCCAAGCTCAGAAGTGGCCTCAACGAAAGGTGAGGCAGAGTGACTGCCAGGCATGACTCGAGCAGTTACTCACGCCCACTAGCCATCATATGACCACAGTCACACATTACCTCTCCTGCTTCTGTCCCTGACAGCCAGTGGCAACAGAGGAGATAAGCTCTCACTGCCTTTGAAAGAAAGAACACGTCGCAGTGGAAAAAGCACAGACTCGAGGGAAGTGTGGCCATGCACATGTAGAGGGAAGGCAAACGATTGATGCCAGTGCTCGTGGTTTCAGGTACAATAGAAGCCAGCTCCCTTCCTCATCCTCTAGCAGTGGCTGACTGCAGGCTGGGTTCAGTGGATCACTGGAAATGACCTCAGATGAGATCTGATTTGTTCACCCAGCAGCCGGTGGACTGTGCTTCTAGACCTTGGTCTCCTGCTCCCTAAATGTGGAGTCTAGCCACCTCTAGATCCGAGCAGTGCCTTTATATCAGAACTGGGCCCCCTGGTACCTGACAAAAGACAGCCCAGGTAGTGGCAGGCTAGCTGGGCAAGATTGATACTGAGGCCAAGCTTATTCCACTGGCAGCTGCCATTAGGTTCCAGTCACCCAGACACCTCCAGAAGGTGCATGGTAACAGGCAAGGCATCAGTGGCCAATCAGTGGGCCATCTCTTACTCCTGTGTCACAGCTAACCACTCCTCATTATGTTGTCTGGAGATGCCCAGTCCTCTTTCTTACCTGTTGCTGGGCAAAGAAGTCTTTGACCAGGGAGCCCATAACCTGCTGTGGGGACCGGGCTGTGCTGATGTAGGGGAGGATGAAATTGCCATGTGTCTTCTCAGCATAGCAGATCCAGCCTGAGCCAAAAAGAACAAAAAGGTCTGGGATGTGCATAGGGCAGGCCTGGGGGTGGTTCACAAACAGCTGTTCTCCTCTTGGCAGTGACATGACATTCTGGGGGTGGACCGAGTCATACAAGAAATTACTGTGGCATTAAAATATTTCTCTTGTCATCACTGTCACAAGGAAGGCTGGCATCTAGGTGATCACCAATGGGAACTGGTGACTACAGGTGATGTCTTAGGCCTTACGTACCTCCTAGGTATTGACTTTCTACCCTTCTGTCAAGATACCCCCCCACCCTCATCATTCCCATTTTTCTTGTCAAGATGTCAGTATATCATCAAATCCTAACTTCAATTGAACAGCCATTCAGCCATGGACATACCTGGGCAGGCAGAAGCCAACATGGGCAAGGCCTCTTTAGAGTTGCTTTGCCCTCGGAATCGCTGCACAAACTCTTTCTGGCTTTCCAAAAGGCTGAAGTTCCTTGCGAAGGTAGTATCAAAAACAAAGTGTACCCCTGGAAGGTGATGGAAGGTGAGCATGTGCCTTAGCCTTAGCCATGGCAAAAACCAGCATCTGACCACCTCTGTCCTGAGCAGAGCAGCACTATGGACCACAGGCCAAGAGTAGGGCTCTGCCCGAGTGGTACCACAGCATGTCATTTCTATGGGAGTTCTGGGAAGCATTGTTTTACCAGGTACAGCACATACAGTGTAGATGCCCCAAGAGCTGTTCAGTGGCCCCACCATTGGCCCCCATAGTGAATTCCTAAAGAACATACTCTCCTTGGCACCATCCTAAATGTGTTTAAATCTTTCATGCCAGTAGGGTTTGGCCCCTGGATGCTTTGGCCTCCTCCAGTCCAACCTGTGGTGCATACAGAGGTCTCTGCCTTATTCAATGGCCTCCTGATGACTGCATCTCTGAGGGCTAGGGCCACCTGTGTGGCCACACTGCTGCACCCCTGCATGAACTATGCAGATGTATCTCGGTGGTCTTTTGGCCACAGTGAAATGTTGTAGACTTCTGCCTGCCTGCCCCAAGCCAGAAGCTGGAGCTCCTGCAGGGCTCCAGTGGAAGACTGTGCTCCTGGTTCTTCAGTCCTCCCTAGGACTGGGAATAGTCCTGAGGTGATGTGGGACTGAGTGTTCTTCTCTTCTCAGAACTACCTGCTAGTTTTTCCTAGGACCCTGGGGACTTAGGATGGCTCCTAATATCACAGCAAGGGTTAGGCCTCATGATACACATGTGTCACACAAGAGCATGGGGTGCCTGCCTATCAGTAGTTGTCCTTTTCGAGACTCCTGGTCATGCTGCACAATAAGTTGCCAGGTCATCTAACAGACAGGAGCAGAATTTTGTGAGGTGGGACCATCAGTGCCCATGCCCAGTCCCTCCACTTCCCAGGATGAGCTGCTGGTCACTCTGGTGCTGGGACCCTGACTTAGCAGGGAGCTTTCAAAATACCCAGGTCCTCCTCCACCACAATTCCTGGCACAGAGTTCAGCCAAAGATGACCCAAGGCAGAACACAACAGATGTGACAACATGACTGAAAAACAGTTAACTAGATCCAGGGAGATGGTTCAGCAAGGAGACATCCTTGGCTGTCAAGCCTGATGACCTCAGTTTGATGCCTGCTCCCCATGTGGTGGAAGGAGAGAACCAAGTCCTGAAAATGGTCCTGTGACCCACACATACATTCACACACCCAAAACAAATATGCAAATAACATGTAAAAAATAGTGGGGCTGGAGAGATGGCTCAGAGGTTAAGAGCACTGGCTGCTCTTCCAGAGGTCCTGAGTTCAATTCCCAGCAACCACATGATGGCTCACAACCATCTGAAGTGAGATCTGGTGCCCTCTTCTGGCCTGCGGGGACAGATGCAGACAGAACACTGTATAAATAAATCTTTTCTTTTTTTCTTTTTTTTTTCCCCTTTCACCAGACAGGGTTTCTTTGTGTAGCTTTGGAACCTGTCCTGGAACTTGCTCTGTAGACCAGGCTGACCTCGAACTCAGAGATCCACCTGCCTCTGCCTCCCGAGTGCTAGGATTAAAGGCGTGGGCCACCAACTCCCGGCCATAATAAATAAATCTTTAAAAAAAAACAAAACAAATAGTATCTGAAGACGGGTACAGTAGCACATATCTGTAATCCAAGTACTAAGGAAGCTGAGGCAGGAGGCATGTAATCCCAGCACTTGCTAGGTGAAGGTAGGGAACCAGGTCCAAGCCAGTGTCATCTGAGACCTAGTTTCCAAAAACCAAACACTAATAACAAAACCCAAAAGACTCAAGTAAATGCAAACACCCAGGGAATGGTGAACAGTCAACGAAAGTACAAGCCAGAACTCAGGTGACTTCTCTCCTAAGATCCTGATCTCAACCATCAGAGTGAAACTTCAAGCTCAAGTCAAACTAGGGAGAGCACCTATGTTTAGTTCAGAGTGAGTGATGTGTGCCTTGGGGGCGGGAGGAGTCCTGATACCAGCCGCCCTCGCTTACCCAGGGTTCTGCACCTACCTATTTTTTTGAAGAATGAAGTTAATTTCCTGGCAGTGTTTGAGGAATCCAGCTGAAACCGGGCAGCCAGTGATGCTCTGGACTGGGGTGAGACAGAAACGACCACCAGCCGCTGCTGACTGGGTGCTGCTACCTGGAATGCAAAAGTCTCTGGCTGTGCAGGCTTTGTACAGATGGCCAGAAGCCAGCCTCTGTAGTCAGATGCCATCAGTCACACGGCAGTCGACCATGTTGACATTGAGAACTCAACCCAAAGCCCCAGACCTAACACTTAGTGTCAGAGAACACTGACACTGGAGCCAAGAAACCTAAAGATGCAGGAGTTACTGGAAGCCAGATGGGTGGACCAGGTGAATTTCTCCTGCGGAAGTATGCTATAGGCTGCCAGGGATCCTCACTGCTTACCTTATTAGCATCTAGAACCCTTTTCAGCTCCTCATGACTCTGCTGGGTGATGAGCACCGTCTCTGCTGAAGTGACACACCCACTGCATGCTAGGCAGTCATTCAGGGAGACCTTGGCTTTCTCCAGCTTCTGGGTTCTTCCATCCTGCAGGGGAGCAGAATCTGGAGCAGAGGGTCTTGTGGGGGATGGGCCGGGCATTCATTCCACATAGTTTTTTTTGTTGTTGTTGTTTGTTTATTTTTAGAGACCTGTCTCTAAAACAGGGTTTTTCTGTCTCTGGCTGTCCTGGAACCTGCCCTATAGACCAGACTGGCCTCCAACTCACAGAGATCCACCTGATTCTGCCTCCTGAGTGCTGGGAATAAAGCACCACCTGGCTCCACTCACACCAACAGCCAGCGTGAGAGCCAACTGGGGGTTTATTTGCCATCCACTCTTCATTTTTATTTACTTTCCTTTTTTCATGACAGTAGACTGAACCCAGCCTGAGCCCCTCAACCCTCCTACAGATGCAGGAATGGTCTGAGCTAGGGCCAGTTGAGCTACAGGGGTCCAAACTGACCGGAGGAGTAAGCCTAGAGGCTTAGAAGTCCCTTGAACTGTTCTCTGAACTACTCTACACCAGAGCCCCAACCTGAGGTTAATCCACACCAAGAGACCCATGGCCCATAGGCCTGGGCTGCAGCAGCATCACAAAGATGAAGCCACTTGTCCTTAAAGCACAGCCCAATGGCGACAGGCACCTCCCTCTGTCCCTCCATCCATGGGACCCCCTAATGAGAACCAGGGCCTCCTGGTGCACTGGGGTCTAGCTGGTGATATGGTTTTACAAGGTCACTGTTGTAGACAGACAGCTGGCCTTCTCTGTTATAGCTTGATCCTGCTGCTCTTCACTGTTCACAGGGATCTGCACACCCATTCCCTGAACATACCCAAGGTCCCTCCCATGTTCCATGGCTGGGCATCACTTTCAATACAGTGGTACATGGGATTTTTTTTAAAGATTTATTTATTTATTACATATACAGTGTTCTGTCTGCATGTATGCCTGCAGGCCAGAAGAGGGTACCAGATCTCATAATGGATGGTTGCAAGCTATCATGTTGTTGCTGGGAATTGAACTCAGGACCTCTGGAAGAGCAGCCAGTGCTCTTAACTGCTGAGTCATCTCTCCTGGTGCATGGGAGTTTGAAGGCATTCTTCAGAATACATAGGGCAGCTAGTCAGGGTTAATTTTCATTTAAACAGGACAGAGGGGCTTGAGGGGCCAAAACCAGAAAATCTTATGCTACTAGAAGTAGGGGCAAGGGGTGGTGGGAAGAATTCTCCATCTCCACAAAAGGTCCCCATGCAGAACAGAACAGGCTGGCTGCTCAACCTGAGCATCCCTACCCACCCTCCTAGCTCCCCAAGGTCCCCAGTGACTGTGACCAGTGAGACAGAACTGGTGAGATTCAGGGAGTTCCAGGGTGGCCACATCTGTGACTGGATGAGGCAGAGAAGGTATGTTTCAGATCTGCACCCCAGCACCCCGCCCCCACCTGCCACCAGCCCCCATCAGGGACGAGGTGAGACCTCTGGCTTCTTACTGGGTTCACTTGGAGGTAACTCCCATCATCTTCGATGTGGATCTTGGCTATGCCACTTCCCGGCTTCTTATCCACCTTCACAGGCTTGATACAATTCTACACCAGGAAGAGACCCCAAAGCAGGCTCTATTAGGGGAAGGTAACTGGGCCTCAGGGATAGCTGGCTGCTGGCCACAGAGTGAAGCACACCACATTCTTGCCACTGAAGCCACGCTGAGCTCTGGTTGCCCTTTTTCTGTAAAAGGTGAGACTATCACCAAGGTCACTCACTCTCTGGGTCCAGATCTGCATGAAGACTGGTGGTAACGATATGCTAGCTAATGTTGCAGAAATCCTGACAAGCCCATCCTTCCTAAGTGCAGACAGCAGCACATCACCAGAGGCCATGTGTCAAGAAGCCACGGCCTGACTGGAATGCTTTCCTTGGAAGCTCTGGAGGTCACCTCTAAACCTACTGCTGCAGATGGAACATCATGTTTCTCCCCTTCCCCTTAACATCTCCTGTTATTGCCTCCAGAACCTTGGTGGCCTTCTAGGAGATGGCCTTCCAGATGTCCAGTCCCAGGCAAGATGCCCCAGTTCATCCTGCCTGAGTGGCTGCTCAACCTCTCTTCTATGGATCATGGGACTTGGCTACAGAACTACTAGCTCTGGGGACAAAGAAAAACCAAGGCAAGGGCACCCGCTCCTGTTTTTAGGTGTGACTGTCTGGAGTCCCTTGTATCTTCCTCAAGGGAAGGTCAAGAACATTAGCTATGGTTGTGGCCCAAGTGGGCATTTCACGTGTCCCTTCAGCATGGCCCTTCCATTGAGATGAACAAACTGGCTCTGACAGAAGGGCGGGAAGGGACGTCTCACAAGTGTGTGGAGGCTGTGCGGCCCCAATCATGTCTCTGCATGACCAGTTGGGTGACACTACTAGGAACCCCCATTTTTGTAACATTAAGCCTTCATGTCACCCCTAAATACTCCCATAGCTTCTGGAAATCCCTCCTGGACATCTTGGGGTCCAGTAGCTGGCTGCCCAGCCCTCCCAGGCCTCAGTTGTCTGTGTTGGTAAGAAGGGAACCAGACTGACTGAGGCCCTGGGGCCTGGGCCCTGGGCCCTGGGTCGGTTCTCGTGCTCAGGAAAAGACACCAGTGGGAGAGGTTTCCCGCTGCGCACGGCCAGGCCCGGCCCCTCCTCCTGCGCACTTGCCCTTGGCCGGCCCACCTGAGACGGCCCGATGAAGTCATCCAGGTCGGTCAGCTGTAGTACCCCACTGAAGGGCGACGCCATGACAGCCTCACTGCCGCTGAGCGTCTCACCGAGGTGTCGCAAAATGACACCAAATGATAGGACTGTTCCGCCACTCTGCCGGAAAACGCAAATTCCGGAGCATGCTCATTTCTCCCCACTGGCAAGCTTTGGAAAGAGTGCGCGCCCTCTGCTGGCGGTCTTGAGCACTCAGACCAGCGGACTCAAAGTACCAAGTTCCACCGCGTTCAGCCTTCCGCACCTCCCTTGGGTTGTGGTGGTCAACAGCGGTAGTGTAGACAAAGAACGCAAAGAATGAAACTCCAGATTCAGAATCTTTCCCTCATCATGTAGGGGTGGAGATCCGGGTTTCACTCATCATCTTGGTGCAGTACCCGAGCACGGACCCAAATACAGTTAGTGCCTGCATCAGGAGAACACACTATTTGCAGTAGAACACAAAATTAACTTTGATTCACTGGAATGCTTTGGAATGGGCTTACCTAAAATGATCGACAAGTGCTGTTGAGATTTTAAGACAGCAGTGTGGGAGAACATTAACAGAAGCAGTTTCTTGGGCAGGACCAGGGCCAGAGAATAGTTTCTGTTTGGGGGGGGGCGGAGTTCTAATGTCGGAAAGAGAGGGACGCAATCTCCCCTTGTCCCCAAACCTTTAAGAACAAACAGAGTGGGGGGCTGACAAAAAGTGAGGATTATCCAAGGCCCACAGCAGATATACAGAGGAACAGCCTGGGACAATAGAAAGAGTGAGTCCTGACATTCATTTTAAGGTTGGTGACCCTGAAGACATTACAGTCAGTGGATGTGGATGAAGCCAGTTACAAAAGACCATGTGTGTGACATCATTTAGCAGAATGTTCAGAACAGACAAACTCATACACTGAAAGCTGACCTTAGATGTTGGGGAGAAGGCTTCTGACCAAGTGGTAAAAGTCTTTAGAAATTGATGCTGCACATTGTGGTGACCTTTTTTGTTTTGTTTTGTTGTTTTGTGACAGGGTTTCTCTATGCAACAGTCCTGGCTGTCCTGCTTCTGCCTCTACCTTCCAAGTGTTGGGATTAAAGGCGTGTGATACCACACCTAGCCTGTGATATCATTAGTGCCACCAAAATGACTATTAGAATGGTTACAATCAAGCTGAGGAGATGACAGTTGATAAAGTACTTGCTGTGTAAAAGCTGGGCACAGTGGCATGTGCCTACAATCCCAGCACTGAGAAGGTAGAGACGGGGATTCCTGGGGCTTGCTGGCCAGCCAGTGAGTAAGGCTCTTGCTAGCAACCCTGATAGCTGAGTTCAATCCCCAGGAGCCATAAGGTGGAACTAGAGAACCAACCCTGACCACCACAGGAACAGCATAGCACGAATATATCCATACACATAGATATGCATACACAGATAAATGCAATTTTACAAAAGAACCATGCTACTAAAACCAATTAAACCCTATACTTTTCTTTTGGCTTTGTTTTCCTCCCCCCAAACAGAGACTGCCTCTGAGTAATGCAGCCTGGGCTTCAAACTCTTGATCCTCCTACTTAGCTTTCTGAACACTGTGGTTACAGGGGAATGCCACCACTCATAGTGAATTGTACTATTTAAATGGGGCAATTGTACAGCATGTGAGTTTGTATCTTAATAAAGCTGCCATTAGAGACAGGACAGAGCTGTAGCCAGGTACAGCGACTTATGCCTATAATCCTATCACTTAGGAACTGGAGACAGGAGGATTGCTTCAATTTTTAAGACATTATTTATGAGCCAGGAGGTGGTGGCACACACCTTTAATCCCAGCACTTGGTAAGTAGAGGCAGGCAGATCTCTGAGTCCAAATCCAGCCTTGTCTACAGATTGATTTCCAGGACATCCAGAGCTAAACAGAGAAATCCTGTCTCAAAAACCAAACAAACAAAACAAAATGATTATTTATGGGGCAGGAGAGAGGAATGAACTGTTAGGAGTACTGGCTGCTCTTACAGAGGACCTGGGCTGGGTTCCCATCACTCACATGTCAGCTCACAACTATCTGTAACTCCAGTTCTTGGGGAGCCACTGGCCTCTTCTGACCTCTGTGGACACTAGGTATACACATGGTTCACATACATATATAAAGGCAAAACACTCATGCACATAAAATAAATATAAATGAATCTTAGAAAAAGTATTACTGCATGCATGTAAACGTGTGTGTGTGTGTGTGTGTGTGTGTGTGTGTGTGTGTGTGTGTGTGTGTAGACAGGTGTTTGCCATTATGAAGAGTGTGAGCACGTGGATGTCAAACAGCAACTTTGTAGCATTGCTTCTCTTCTTCCCACTTCATGTGACTTCCAGGAATTGAACCAGGTTGAGCCTGCTGAGCCATCTTGCCATTCAAATTGCTTCAAATTTGAGGTCAGCTTGTGTTATGTAGTGAACACAGGCTAGCTAGCACTATACTTTAAGACTCTTAAGCAATAAACAAACAACAAATGGGTGGAGATTGAAGGCTCAGTGACCCAGCTTCTGGAATGACCTTGAATCCAGGACATTCAGTCTTAAGCCATAGTCTATCACCGACAAGAGACCGACAGAGTAAGCTGAGTTTTGTTTTATTTCAATACCTGAAGACGAGAACTCAGCTTCCTACATGTTGGGCAAGTGATCTCATTAGTGTCAGGGCTAGTTTCTGGTTCATAAAATAGGACCACAGTTTCTGATTTTTCCTCTCTCTGTCTTACACATGCAGGTGCGCGTGCGAGGAGCGTGCACGCGCGCGCACACACACACACACACACACACACACACACACACACTCACACACACACACACACACACTCTGATGGGGGCTTGCCATCCCTCAGACATCTTTCATTAACTCATTTCCCTCTGGGCACTCGCTCTGTGCAGATGTCAGGCCTCTGGGTCCCCAAGCTCCTATTTTGCAAATTGTTTCATCATCACCATTAGCTGGTATTTACCATGTGCTTCCCCTGTGCAGGTCCCTAAGCTAGACTCTGGGAACTGTAGGTTTCACAGACGTCAGGGAGGGGAAAGGAGGACACAGGGGCCAGCCAGGGACACTGGAAGAAACCAGCTGGGTCTCGGCTGCTGTGACACTGTGCCCCAATGTGACATTCCTTTCCTTGGACATCCCTGGCTCCCTTGGATACTCTTTTGTCCACAGGTACCAACTTGCCACAAGTTGGGGGGAGCAGCCATTTCCTGCTGCCCATGTGGTGTGCACTGAGGCTTGCCTATAGTCCAGTCTCTTCCCTTGACTGTGCCAGTTTCACCATGTGTAAGGATGTGCCATGTGCTAGTACCCCGGGGCTGCTGTGACAGATGACCACAACTGGGTGCTTAGTAATGGCAATTTATTTGTACAGCTCTGGACACAAAAAGTCTGACATCCCCGGCTGTGCAGCGCTTCACACCCTCCCAGACTGTGGGGTAGACATTTTCCTGCCTTGTGCCTCTTCCAGGGGTTCCAGGTGGCCTGAGCGTGTGAGCACACAGTTCCAGCCTTTGTTTTCACACGATCACCTCTACGTGTCTCTGAACTTCTCTTGTCAAACTCCTGTCACTAGACTTAGGGTCCATCTTAGTCAATGATCACCTCGAGACCTTCGATGTCAGCCTACCTTGTGGGAACAGTAGAGGGACCAGTTAGTTTTCCTCAATTTGACACAAACCAGACTTATCTGGGAAGAGGGTTCCCCATTTAAGGGTTGCCTTCATCAGATTGGCCTGTGGGTATATCTGTGGGGCTATTTTCTTTATTAATGATTGATGTGGGAGGGCCCAGTCAACTGTGGGCATTTCCACCCCTGGGCAGTTGGTCCCTGGTTGTATATGAACATAGGCTGAGGAAGCCTTGGAAAGAGAGCCAGTCAGCAGCTTCTCCATGGTCCCTGCTCCAGTTTCTGCCTCTAGGCTTCTGCCTGTGTGTGTGTGTGTGTGTGTGTGTGTGTGTGTGTGTGTGTGTGTGTGTGTGTTGTGTGTGTGTGTGTCCTTGGAGACCAGAAGATGGGCTTTGATCCTCTGGAGCTGGAGTACAGGCAGTTATGAACAGCCTGATGTAGGTGCTGGGAACTGAACTCAGGTCCTCTGGAAGAACAGCCAGCTCCTTTAACCACTGAGCCATCTCTTCAGTCCCTCTTTTATTTTTTTCTTTTCTCTTTGTCTTCTCCTCCTCCTTCCTCTTCTTCTTGAGTATTTCAGGATTTTGTTACAGTGACAAAGCTGATTGTTACAGTGGCCAGCTGAGAGCTCTTGTTCTGACTCCCTAGGCGATGGACTCTAACCTGTAAGATGAAATAAACCCTTTTCTCCCAAGGTGCTTTTGGTCATGGTGGTGTTTTGTTTGTTTGGTTTGGTTTTTTGAGACAGGGTTTCTCTGTGTAACAACCCCTAGCTGTCCTGGAACTAGCTCTGTAGATCAGGCTGACCTCAAACTCACAGCACCCTCCTGAGATTTGGGATTAAAGGTGTGCATCACCACTACCCGGTCGTGGTGTTTTATCACAGTTACAGAAAAGCAAACTAATACCGATGGGAAGTGAGAGAGAGCCTAGAGCTGGCCAGTGTCAGTGTGATTGGCTCTGTGATATGGGTATAAAAGGACCCTGGGGTGGGGCAGGGATGGGTAACCTTAGCACTCTGGTGGCTGAGAAAGGTTTAGTCTTAAAAAAAAAAATGGGTTAGATAATAGCTCAGTTGACAGTGCTTGTCCACCTGGCACACAATCTGGGTTCAATCCCTAGTGCTGCCTAAACCAGACATGGGATGCACACCTGTTATCTTAGCACTTGGGAGGTGGAAGCAGGGAGGTCAGAAGTTCAAGGCTATGCTCAGCTACACAGCACAATTGAGGCCAGACAGGGCCACAGTACATAAGACCCTGCTTCAAAATAAGTAAGTAAATGAAGGGCCTGTGGGAGGGTGCTGCCAGGAGGGAGACACAAAGAGCCGGTAGAAGGGGGTATGTCTGATTTCAGCCCTGTATTCTCCAGCAGTCCCTCCCATGCTGTGTTTGAAGATACTTTGTTAAAAAAAAGTCAGAAAGGAGACGTGGCGTCTGTGTGGTGCCCCTCTCCACTGCTTCAAGTTGCACTTGCCTGTGGTCTCCAAAGCCCAAAGGATACACATGCTGTTGTCACCCTGAGGCCCTGCAGGGGTGGGAGGAGGCCTATGCCCGTGGAGCCTCCGCAATCAGATTCTCCCTCCCACCTGTCAGAAGTATCATCTAGCAATGAGTTCATGTCCCGAGAGCTGCTAGACACACTGGTGGGAGGGGGGAGGGCAGCACATCCCACCTGTGTCAAATGCTGAACTGGAGGGTTCCTGCACCTGGGTCAGACAAATCCAAGTTCAGGGCAGGTGATGTGGCCCTAGACAGCCTTGTGCCCCTGTGCCTCTCATCTGCTCACCCTCCAGATGGTCTGTGAGCGGGCATTCACTATTTTCGTTTATCAGTGTGTGCGTGGCTGATATGGTTTGGGTCTTAAATGTGCCTTTAAGTTGGTGTGTAAAGACCTGGCTCCATGGGTCTGTGAGAGGCACCTTCAGGGACTGTTGTCCACTCTGTAGGGGAAGGGTATGTGGAAAGTTGGTTGCTCTTGAGGGCCCCTCTTTCTGCTTCCCAGATGCTATGAGGTGCACAGCCACCATGTGATCACACACACAGTAGACCTGAAGGTAACAGGGCTAAATGATGGCGAACCAAAACCTCCATATTCAACATCTCCCTTCCTCCCTCCCTCCCTCCCTCCCTCCCTCCCTCCGAGACAAGATTTTGTGTAGCACAGACTAGCCTCAAACTCACTGTAGTTGAGGCTAGCCTTGAACTTGTGACACTATTGCCTTTACCTCTGAGTGCTTAGATTACAGACACACACCACCACACCCAGCTTATACAATCTAGAGACTAAACACATGCATCTAATGGTCTTTCTTTTTCTCTACCGTGTGTGTGTGTGTGTGTGTGTGTGTGTGTGTGTGTGTGTGTGTGTGTGTGTGTGTGTTGTGTGTGTGTGTGTCCTTGGAGACCAGAAGATGGGCTTTGATCCTCTGGAGCTGGAGTACAGGCAGTTATGAACAGCCTGATGTAGGTGCTGGGAACTGAACTCAGGTCCTCTGGAAGAACAGCCAGCTCCTTTAACCACTGAGCCATCTCTTCAGTCCCTCTTTTATTTTTTTCTTTTCTCTTTGTCTTCTCCTCCTCCTTCCTCTTCTTCTTGAGTATTTCAGGATTTTGTTACAGTGACAAAGCTGATTGTTACAGTGGCCAGCTGAGATCTCTCCTCACCAATCAGTAAGTTGTGGGTGAATCAGCCTAGGTCCCTGATGGTTATGGAATCACCACCACTCTTGTGTGGGTGGATGTAAGTCCAATTTGTTTCAACCTATCCCTTCCTTATGACTTGACGTGTAGGAACTTCCCCATGGGAAAGGCCCCATTGGGGTTCTGGGCTCCTTGCAAAGGGTGGGCTTCCCACCACAAGTGGCATCTCTCTCAATATAAAGTAGCTTGTTGTAGGAAGATTTTGCAGTGGTGCTGGTGACAAGGAGCCTGGACCCCCATTGGCTTGTATTTATCCTACTGGAACACTACCTACCTCATTAAAGCCTAGTGTGAAGTAAGACTCAAGATAGAGTTATTTGTTGAAGGCAACTACTGCTGGCAATGAGCACATCATTAGTGGCATAATCAACACATGGTTTTGTCCTTCTGGGGCCTCTACATCTTGTCAACAGGTGGGATCCCAGCAACAGCCCCAGGGGGAGCCTGTGCAGGCAGCAATTAGTAGCTAATGAGAGGCCTGAGTGGCTGTTCAACCAGAGCAGTGGTCTGAATGGGACGTGAGCTGGGCTGTCACTGTGGTTTGTGTACCCTGACAGTTGAGGTGTTTGGGACAATGGTGACTTATTCATGCATAAGCTTCTTTTATTGTTATTTTTACATTTATCTTTTCTATTTAAAAAGTCTGTTTACTTGTTTTCTTATTATTTGTTTATTTTTATGTGTGAGCAAAGATGTGGAGGTCAGAAGATGATTTTTGGGAGTTGGTTCTCTCTCCACAATGTTGAGTTCCAAGGATTAAACTCAAGCCATTGGGTTGAGCACTGAGCGTCTCGCTGGTTCCTATTATTTATTTTTAGTAAAGTATTTTCCTTATTTTATTCTATCTTTTTAATTGAAAATAGATTTTTTTCATACACTATATTCTGATTATGGTTTTCCCCTCCCCTACTCTTCCCAGTCCCTCCCCAACTTCTCTCCCATTTGGATCCAAACCCTTTCTGTCTCTTGTTAGAAAACAATCATCTAGATAGGTGGTGGTGGCTCATGCCTTAAACCCAGCACCCGGGAGGCAGAGGCAGGTGGATCTCTGAGTTCAAGTTCAGCTTGGTCTACAGAGTGAGTTTCAAGACAGCCAGGATTACACACACAGAAAAACCTGGTTTTACAAAACAAAAACAAAACAAAAACATACCCCCCCATAGAACAAAAACAAATGAATCAGAATAAACCACAAACAAGAAAAGGAGGCAAAGAAAAAGCACAAGAAACACATATAGACACATGCATTTGCACACACAAAATCCCATAAAAACACAAATCTGGAAGCTATAATATATATGCAAAGGACCTATAAGGTAAGAAAAAAAAAAGCCCCAATTTAATGCTATGAGGCAAAGAACCTCCAAAGATGAGGTTGGGTTTTTGTGTCTGCCATCTATCGCTGGGCATAGGACCTACTCTTTTTGTTTGTTTGTTTGTTTTTGTTTTGTTTTGTTTTTTGAGACAGGGTTTCTCTGTGGCTTTGGAGGCTGCCCTGAAACTAGCTCTTGTAGATCAGGCTGGTCTCAGACTCTCAGAGACCCGCCTACCTCTGCCTCCTGAGTGCTGGGATTAAAGGCGTACACCTCCACCGCTCGGTAATAGGGCCTACTCTTAAGGGTGGTTTGTTTCCCAGCGAGACTCCCTTGTAGAAAGCTAATTTTTTTATTTGAAAGAAGCTATCAATTGGAGCTAGCTTCTGGGTCAGGGATGGGGTCATGTGTCCACTTCTTTCAGCTCTAGAACTCATCTGGTGAAGACCTGTGGGGGCTGTGTGCATGCTGCCACAGTCTATGTGACTTTACATTATTTAATTTTCAAAATTACTTATATTCATTTATTTATTGTGTGTATGTATGTATGTAAACACTGGCATGCCGAAGTGCACATGGAGAGTTCAGAGGACTGGGCCCTGTATTCACCACTTAACTCTAAGTTTTTCTTTGCTGGGACTCAAGGAACTTCAGTGTCATCAGGGCAGGAAAGTGGAGGGAGGGGGTAAGGGGAGCCCCACTCTTCTTGTTAGTTAAGACAGCCCACCTTGGTCCACTTCTCTACTCTTGGACCCTGAGAGTATTGAAGAGGGAAGACAATGGAGGTCATATTCTGTATATAATAACCAGATGGGAAGCATTCCTTGTGACCCCAAAAGTCAACACAACAATTCATCCTTGAAAGAAGGGGTTGGCTACTGTGGGGCTAGCACTGTTCCAGAAACTCCTCAGTAGAAAAGAAGACCCCTGAGTGTTTCTCAACCTAGATGCCACCTGAAGACGACTGCAGGTCAGTAGGACATTCCTGTCATTTTTGGGGGGACAATATTGAGATACCAAAGCAGAAATCCAAACTCAGAATGTGTTCTGCCACTACACACCTGCTGCTGACTGAAGTCTCCCGTGAGCCTCTGTAGGATCCTCAGATTAGCTCAGATGCATCCAAACCAGCAAAGCAGAGCCATCGGCTCGCCTACATTCTCAGATGGGCCTAGAGATCACCTGCGGAGAAGGAGGTCTGACCACGTGAAAAACCAACAAGCAAAATAAATGACCTCAAACTCATTTTATGTCATCAAAGAGAGAAGGGCACTTGTGCCAAGCCTGGCAGCACATATGCTTGGCAGGAAGCCTTCCGTGTCTGTGGGCAGCACTTATGGATCCCCAACCAGAGGGTGAGAGTGAACAACACCCCACTGTGGGCAGGAGCTGGGAAGCTGCGTTGTGTGCCCCTTCTATGTGTCAAAACATCCCACCATGCTTTGTACTTGTATGTGAAATTATTATTATTATTATTATTATTATTATTATTATTATTAGTTTTTAGAGAGAGGGTTTCTTTGTGTAACCCTGGCTGTCCTGGAATTTACTCTGTAGACCAGGCTAGCCTCGAAAGAACTCACAGAGATCTGCCTGCCTCTGCCTTCTGATTAAAGGCCTGTGTCACTACCTCCTGCTTGTATATATGCAAATTTTTATTTGAAGTTCTACGTCTAGCAAGGCAAATCCCTGCCCATAAACCCACCAGCTGTTCAGTCTTCTTCGAAGTGCTGCCTGGTGCCTTTGGCTCTGTTGCATCTCTTGCTCAGGTCCTGTTATATACTGGGCTTTTAACCCATTCAGATGGTGCGAACATCTTTCTCCTATTTGGCATCTCCCACTATTGCCAATTTGTCCACTGAATAACCACACTTCTGTTATTTCAACAGGTTTCTTCTGGGGGATTTCTGTTCTTTCTCTATTCCTTCTCTCCTTTTAATTCCTGAGCTTTATCATACATGCCTTATGTACCTGCACTGTGCTGAGGTTTGAACCTGGGACCTTGTGTATGGTAGGCATGAGTTCTCCCAATAAGGCACCTGCTTTCAATGCAATTGGTACCTGCTTTGCTTATAATGTGAGTCAGTGCCTTGCTTTATTTTTCTTTTCATAGTTCATCAGATTCTACACCATTTGCCCAATAGGACTATGCCTCCACAGCGTTGGAGAGCCTCCTTTCTCCTGGATGTTGTTTCCACATTGTGCGTGTGTGTGTGTGTGTGTGTGTGTGTGTGTGTGTGTGTGTGTGTGTGTGTGTGATGTCTATGGTCCCATCATCTGTTGCTGACTTAGTCACTGGGGCATTGCCTTTTAATATCTGGTAGCTTGTGTCTTCTTTTTAGAACATGAGTATTATTTATTTATTGTGTGTGTGTGTGTGTGTAACTGTGCACTAGTGTAACTGCACATGCCTGGGGAGGCCAGAGATGGTGTTGGATCTCCTGGAGCTAGCAAAGTTACAGGTGGTTGTGAGCCACCCTATGTGGGTGCTGGGAACCGAACTCAGGTCCTCTGGAAGAGCAGTAAATGCTCTTAACCACTGAGCCCCAGGCATGCTTTTTATTGTGGTAAAATATATTTATCATAAAACCAACTGGTTTTCTTTTCCAGACAGGGTTTCTCTGGGGCTTTGGAGGCTGTCCTGGAACTGGCTCTTGTAGACCAGGCTGGTTTCAAACTCAGAGATCCGCCTGCCTCTGCCTCCTGAGTGCTGGGATTAAAGGCGTGCACCACCACCGCCTGGCTAAAACCAAATGTTTTGATCATATTTTGGTGCACTGTTTGGTTGTGTTAAGTACTTTCATTATGTCATGTGACCACCCCCACCATCTATTTCCAGAAAATTGTTGTTATCCCACACAGAAACTCTGGACCCAATAAACAACAATTCCCCCACCCCCTCATTGTTCTCCAGCCTCTAGTGACTTCTGTGTTTGTTGTCTCCATACTTTCCATTTTATTTAAATAGGATCTTGTGATATTTGTGCTTCTGTGAGACCACAATGTTTCTAAGGCTATCTACACTGTAGCAGGTATAAGAATGTGGTCCTTGAGCTGGGATTAAAGGCGTGTGCTTACCAATGCCTGGCTTGAATAATATTTTTGTTTTTTGTTTTGTTTTGTTTTGTTTTGTTTTTCGAGATAGGGTTTCTCTGTGTAGCTTTGGAGCCTATCCTGGCACTTACTCTGGAGACCAGTCTGTACTCCAACTCACAGAGATCCACGTGCCTCTGCCTTCTGAGTGCTGGGATTAAAGGCGTGTGTCACCAGCTTTGAATAATATTTTTAAGATTAATTTTAAATTATGTGTATGTTCTTGTAGTGTTTGTGGAGGCCAGGGATGTTGAATCACCCTGGGGCTAGAGTTGCAGATGATTGAGAAGCACCTGACCTGAAGGCTGAGATCTGAACTCAGGTTCTGTACAAGAGAAAGCAGTATTTGCTCCTAACCACTGAGCCATCTCTCTAGCCCCCTGAATAAATAGTTTAAAAATATAATTAGTTAATTTATTTCGTATGTATGAGTGTTTTGCTCACATATGTGCCATGTGCATGCCAGGTGAGGTCAGAAGAGGCTGGAACTGGAGTTACAGATGGTTGTGAGCCACCATGTGGGTGCTGGGTATTGAACCCAGAACTTTTGCAAGAGCAACCAGTTCTCTAAGCTGCCGAGCCATCTCTCCAGCCCCCATAAATATTTTTTTTCAGGATTTATTTATTATGTATACAGTGTTCTGCCTGTATGCTTGCAGGCCAGAGGAGGGCACCAGATCTCATTATGGATGGCTGTGAGCCACCATGTGGTTGCTGGGAATTGAACTCAGGACTTTTTGGAAGAGCAGCCAGTGCTCTTAACCTCTGAGCCATCTCTCTAGCCCCTAAATTTTGTTGTTGTTGTTGTTGTTTTTCGAGACAGGGTTTCTTTATGTAGCTTTGGAACCTGTCCTTGAACTCACTCTGTAGACCAGGCTGGCCTTGAACTCACAGAGATCCACCTGCCTCTACCTCCCAAGAACTGGCATTAAAGATGTTCATCACCAACACCCATGCATATTTTTAACATATATATTTTAATGGATGTCTATCTGGCTAGGGAGAGGGCTCAACGGGTAGAGCACTTGGTGTGCAAGTATGGGGACCCTAGTTCATGTGAAAGCCAGATGCAATAATATGACTGTGTAATCCCAGTTCTCCTATAACAGGGTGGGAGGTGGAGACAGGAGGAAGTATTTTTGGGCCAACTGGTCTGGTTTACGAAGCTGCAAACAACAAAGAGACCCTGTTTCAAACAAAGTGGAGGGCAGAGACCAATACCTGAGATTGTTTTCTGGTGTTCACACCTGTGCACACACATCAGATACAAGATAAAGATAAACTAGGCAACGCATAGTACGTGTAGCTATTTCTGGGGCCAGTGTAGCATTTCAATTCCAGTCTACAGTGTGCATGGGCCCTATCACCTCAGACACTGATCTTTTTTTTTCTGGAGAGCAGTTGCAGACTTCTCTGGCTGTTTTGAAATGTATAGTTAACTGTTGTCTATCATAGTTACTGCAGGGTGCTGTAGACTCTTCCGGGTCATTCCTCCTGCTGCCATCCTCTTCTCTAGCCCTCCCCTCCCCTTTCTCCCCCCTTCCTAGTCTTACTGCTTCAGCTAGAGAAAACAACTTGTATTTGTTGAGATGAAATCTAATCTCCCTCTCCTCCTTCCTCCTTCCCTCCCCCAGTATGTACATGGGTCTGAAACTCCAGGACTCAAGTAATCTCAGGTAATCCTCAAGTCTCAGTCTCTCAAGTGGCATGGATTATATATAATAAGTACACAGTATCAATTTACATCAAACAACTTAAAAATTTTTAGGCTGTTATTTTTAACTATGTGTATGTGTTTGTGGGCAGGTATTTACACATGAATTCAGGTTCTTGATGAGGCCAGAGACACCGGATGCCCTGTAGTGGGAGTTATAGGTGATTGTGGGCCCTCCAATGTGGGTGCTAGGAGCCAAACTTGGGTTCTCTAGAAGAGCAGTATGGCTCTTAGCTACTGAGCCACCTCTCCAGCCTTCTAAAATATTTCTTCTTCCTCTTCCTTCTCCTCCTCTTCTTCTTCTCTGTTGTTGTTTTGTTATGTTTTTCAAGACAGGGTTTCTTTGTATCCCTGGAATTTGCTCAGTAGACCCAACTCAGAGATCTACCTGCTTCTGCCTCCTGAGTGCTGGGATTAAAGGCATGTGCCACCATTGCCTGTTCCTCTAACAACTTTCTACAGGTTATGGTTGTTTGCTTATTTTTATATGATTCTGGGGATAGAACTCTGGGCCTCACTCATGCTAGGTAAATGCTCTACCACTGAGCCCCATGCCTAACCCAAGCCAGATTTAATGACATAATTTACAAGTAAGAAAACTCACCACTCTCACTTCAGTGAGGATGCGTCTCATTGTCATTCAAAGAGAAATATCATATTTCCTATGTAACTTTTTTTTGAGACACTGTAGCCCAGGCTGGTTTAGAACTCACAACAATCTGTTATGCCAGCTTCCTAAGTGCTGAGATTACAGGCCTGCATCATAACTCTCTGTGGTAACTTCTCTAATCTTTGGATCACTAAATTGGTATTTTTCTAGCTGGTTACTGATGTCTAATCCTGTTGTAGTCAGAGAACATTCTCTATAATTTCTTTTCTTTTTCTTCCTTTCATTATTTTCTTCTCTCTCTCTCTCTTTTTTTAGTCTTTTTTTTTTTTTTTGGTTTTTCGAGACAGGTTTTCTCTGTGTAGCTTTGGAGGTTGTCCTGGCACTCGCTCTGTAGACCAGGCTGGCCTCAAACTCTCAGAGATCCACCTGCCTCTGCCTCCCAAGTGCTGGGATTAAAGGCGTGCGCCACCAATGCCCAGCTCTTTTTTGGTCTTTTGAGTCATGGTTTCTCTTTGTAGCCATAGCTGTTCTGGACCTTGCTTTGTAGACCAGGCTGGCCTCGAACTCACGGAGATACAAGTGCTGGGATTAAGGCGTGCACCACCACTGCTGGGCCACACTCTACATTTCAATCCTTTCAAAGTGGAGACTTGTGTAGAGTTCCCCATGTGGTCTGTGTTGGTGAATCCAAGTGTGTGTGTGCTGTGCTCAGAGCAGTGTGCTTTGCCTTAGTCAGCTGTGCCCTTCTGCACATCCTGAGAAAGGTCATCCCATGTTTTTATTTGAGGCAAGGTCTCCTTATGTAGCCCAGGCTAGCCTCAGACTCCCAGTCCTCCGGCCTCTGCTTCCTGAGTCCCGAGATTACAGGAGCGGACTTCTGCCCCCAGTCTTCTTTTATCTTTAAGCCCCTGTCCTTATATTTAAACTCTGTCTATTATTGACAGTGCTTAGTTAAGCTTCACCCCTTCCTTCCCCCATATTTCTGCCAGTTAATGTGTGGGTTAACATTTTTTTCTTTTGGTACTTTTTAAGACAGTATATTTTTATGTGGCCCAGGCTGGCCTCCAATTTGTGATCCTTCGGCTTCAGTTTCTTAACTGATATATCAATTTTGTTTTTTAGATTTTGGTGGTGAGGACCCAACCCACGTGCTTGAGCATGCTAAGCATACCCTTTACTACTGAATAGCATCCCCAGACCCCAAATGTGCATGGTGTTTGGCCTATAGATATGCTTGATGTACATTGTGTATGCCTGCCTGTGTGTAAGCAGGGTACAGAAAAGCATGTTGGATTCCCTAGAACTAGGGATATGGACAGCTGTAAGCTGTCATATGCATGCTTAGATTTGAACCCAGGTCCTTTGCAAGAACAGCAAGCACTGTTAAACACTGTGCTGTCTCTTCAGTCCCCTCACCCTGCGCTATGCCTCTACATTTTTAAAAAGTTAAAAACCCAAAAGAGGATAATGTTGGTGATACATGAAAACTGTCCCTGAATATAATTTAATTGGCACACAGTTGTGTTACTGGTAAGGTTTCATGACTCTGCTCCCACAACCATGGAATAGCGCCGAAGGGGTGGGCTCTTTGTTTTGCTTGGCTGCCTGAGGTCTCTCTGGGGATCACAGCAGCTGCAGAAATCCAGCATGCTGAGGCCACATGTTCTCCATTGTAACATCTATGTTCTTTTATTACTGGGGCTCATTGTGTGTGAAGGGAACCTGGCTTTTTGGTGGACTGGACTGGCAGTGTCGGTCAGAAGTGAATGCTTGCCCAGCATGCAGCAGGCCCACCAGTTTTATCCGTATCGACACAAAACAAACAAAAATCAGATGGCACTGCATTTAGGGTGTAATGACACCACAGCTGCTATCATCACAGGAAATGTTCCCACTCCACCGGAAAACTAGTCAGAAAATTTAGAAAATTTAAAAATAGAACATATTACCATAGCAGAACAGCTTCACAGAAATAAAAATTAAAAAGAAAGAAAGAAAATGAGGCTACAACCCAATGACATTCATTTGTAAATCAAGCAAGAAAAGTTAGATTGCAACATTCGAGGAGGTAAATTCTAAAGAAATACTTTTGTTTACGGATATTTGTACAAGAGCAGCTGTTCTGAGAGAGAATGATGTTCATTGTGGGAAGCTGGGAGGCTGACTTGGGGAAGGTTCTCACAAGCATGTGGCCCTGAGTTTGATCCCCAGAATCCATGTAATCCCAGCACTGGGGAGGCAGAGACAGCCAGCTGAAACAGTGAGCTCCAGTCAGTGAGAAAACATGTCTCAAAACAAAACAACAGAAACAAAAACAAAAACAGTGCGGTAGGCAAGATGGCTCAGCAGGTAAAGGAGTGCACCAAGCCTGATGACCTGAATGCAGTCCCTGGGAACTCACGGAAGAAGGAGAAAGCTACCACACAAGTTGTCTTCTCTCACACATGTGCTGCAGACACACACACACACACACACACACACACACACACACACACACACAGGCGTGGGCATGCACTCATTTATAAAATAAGCAAGTCAGGTGTAGAGTCCAGTCCATGATCCCAGATCTCAGGAGGCTAAGGTGAGGGTCACAAGTTCAAGGCCAGGGTGTGGGCTACATAATCAATCAGTTACTGTTTCCAGAAACAAAGAGACACAAAGTAAACTCAAGCGTGTGATGTTAAGTGATTTTTCTTGGCTCATAGGAATCCATAGAATCCATAGTCACTGACCATGCAGCCTATTTACTGAAGGAATCATTCATTATCTTTTGGCTGAGTTGTGAGGTGAGTGATTCCACAGGCCTAACCAGTGATCCCACAGGCAAGAACATCCCCAGGGCTGTAAACAGTGGAATCTGAGCTGGGGGGTCTGCTGCGTTTCAGCTGATGTTGGAAAAAGTGTGTAGGAAGAGAAAAGACTGAGGGGGCCTGGTCTGCCGAGCTGGGAGCTGGGAGCTGGGAAGTGTATACAGGTGCTCCTTTATTTCTCACTGTGTTATTTTTCAGCACACTTCCTATGGGAAGTGTTTGGGTGCTTCTGAATTGTTGAAGTCAACTGTGCATTTTGCCATCACCAGTTCTGAAACTTTTTATCAGAAGTGGATACTGAATAACAGCCTTGAAAGGTTCAGGCAGATACCTAAGCAGCTTAAAGTGCCCTGCATTACACGACCACGTCATGGCTACATCTCTCATTATGGGGCTGCATAGGAACTCAGTGCGCATGCACGAGCTCCCCCTTTTAAACCCCCAGCGTTATTTTCCTCTCTCTCTTCCTCCCTTCTCTTCACTTGCTCTCTCTCTCTCTTCTCTCTTACTCTCTGCCCTTCTCTGTTCTTCCATTTCTCTCTCTCCCTCTTCTGTCCTATAATGAACTGGTTAATGTGCTCTCTATAGTCCGAGTCCATCTCTCGAATTTCTAATTTAAGCAAAAGAATAACAAGCCTGACTTGCCCTCCCAGGGTGGGCCAGGTATGCTATGGTTCTGCCACCAAGAGCAGGGGACTCTCACAAACAGGAAAGATCTTCTTAGTTGTGTTGGCCAACACTGAATGACCTTGGGTATGGACAGCTTCAAAATCAATGTTTCTTTTCTTTCTTGGCTTACTATGTGGTTCAGGCTGGTGTTAAACTCAATGGCAATTCTCCTGCCTTCCTGCTTCCTGGTGCTGGGATATCAAGTGTGAGCCACCACACCCAGCTTACAACGTTCCTTAATGAATTCAACATAAAATTGCAAGGGAAAGTTGTCCTTCTGTGAGAAGCATGTACTAATTGCGAGCATTCCTTCTTTAGGAAGATGTAAAAAATATTTACTTCTTCCTGATAGTGCCTGAAGGGACTCTGTCCAGCCTGGGCATAGCGAAATTGGCTCTGGCAGGCCTTGCCCTTCTCCTCATTCCCTCTGCTTTGCTAAAAACCATTAGATTACGTTCCTAAAGCTAGCCACCATGATCTAGTCCCTTATTTGGTCACTTCCTCTTCCTGAGACTGACTACCAAGGTCCAGCTATCAAACTATTGATGTCTAGCAATCAAAAGCCCTCTTTGGCCCAATTAGAATAAATACCTCATGCTAGCATGGGGTTTCCCTTGTACTTTTATAAACTTCTATTTGCCTATGTGCCACATCTGTCTGCTCTCCATCTAGAGGCAGTCCAGAGGATAATACCTCTTTCCCTTTTCCCTTGTTCTCTGTCTCCTGTCTTTGTCTCTTATTACCTGCCCTGTATCCCTCTGGAATAAATAAATCTCCTTTGTGCCGAGAACTTGGCCTTGGGGGTCCCAATCACAAACCAAAGTACCACTCTACCATGAACCATGAGTCAGTCTCTCTCTCTCTCTCTCTCTCTCTCCCTCCCTTCCTCTTTCTTTCTTTCTTTTGATAGGGTTTCTCTGTGTAGCCCGAGCTGTCCTGGCACTCTCTCTGTAGACCAGGCTGGCCTCGAACTCTCAGAGATCCACCTGCCTCTGCCTCCTGAGTGCTGGGATTAAAGGTGCAGGCTGCCACCAAGCTTTTTAAAAGAGTATGGATGAGAGGTTGGGGAAGGAGTGTGGGTGGTTGGGTGGTTCTAGAGTAGCTGCACTGGAGGGTCTACACCCAGCATAGGTGACAGCACCTTCATGGCCAGAGAGAGAGAGAGAGAGAGAGAGAGAGAGAGAGAGAGAGAGAGAGAGAGAAAGAAAGAGTCCATTAACCCATATTATTTGAGGCCACATGCAGTTGGAGCAGAATTGCTTGTTAGTGGAGGAGCAGCTGGATATTCAGGTGAGGCTGCAATGACACTTCTCATGCTCTCCTTCTATGAGGGAATGCCAGCAGTACATAAGCCCAATTATGATTGCTGTTTGCAAGCAGGCACAGCTAATTTGATGTTTGTTACCTAGAGGGCTCTACAACATTGTGGAAGCATGTAGCATGGACATATGTAGTGTGGGAGCATGTGCCTTGGAAACATGGACTGTGGAAGCATATGATGTGGTTGCCATCATTTCAGCAACCAACACTATTGGAATTACAAAGAACATGCTTCATGTCTGTCCTGTGTGGTCAAGGTTGAAACAAGTAGTGACTTCCATTCCCATGCACGCTTGTGGCAGGCATTTCATTTATGTTCCTCAAAGCAAAGGAAAAAGGGCATTTTCACATTGCAAAGCTCATTCACCAACATGAACCTGGAAGAGGGGCATCTGAGTGATGAAGTGTGTAAAATCCCATCACAGATCAGCGAGAACAAGTGGGACATCTGTAACACATTTTTATGACAAGAAACAATAATATATTATTATTACATTTATCTATTTACTGTGCATCTGTGTGCCAGCATGTGCATGTAACTTTCTGGAGTCAGGGTCTGTTTTCCTCCATGTGATCCTGGGGATTGTACTCGTCACTGGGTTTGGTGACAGATATCCTCACCCAAGGACTTATCTCTTTGATCTAAGCAACAGCAACGTTGAGATCAGGGAACCCTTGTAATCCCAGCACTTAAGAGGTAGAAGTAGGAGAATCAGAGGCTCAGGATTATCTTTGGCTATTCATCAAGCTTGAGGCTAGTCTGTGTTACTTGGAGGTTCTGTCTCAAAAATAAAAACAAGGAACCAAATGTGATCGAGCACACCTTTAATCCCAGCACTTGGGAGGCATAAGCAGGTGAATCTCTGTGAGTATGAGGCCAGCCTGGTCTACAGAGTCAATGCAAGGCCAGCCAGGGCTATATCAGATTCAAGAAACAACAAGTATTAGCAAAGTGGCTCAGCAGGTAAAGGTTTGATGCTTGGCGAGCTGAGTTTGATCCCTGGGCCCCACACGGTCAAAGGAGAGAACTGACTCTCAAATATGACAATAATTTTAGAAAAATCAAAACAATAAAACAACCAATATAATTATTATATTTTTTAATTTTACCAGTAAAAAGTGTGGGCATTGTTTCCCACTGTGTGACACGTTTGGGCTGGCATTTTTTAGTTGTTACATCTCTGTTGATTTTGTAAGCTGACTCTTTTCCCTGGCAGCCTTGTTGAATTCTGGGCAGATTAAGGTTGGGCCAAATGCGTAGAATAGAAACCCACTCCTGGAAAAAAATCAGAGGTGGGAGCTGTGTAAACTCAGTTCTGCAAACAGAAGGGTTTTGCAGGTTTTTTTTTTTTTTTTTTTTTTTTTTGTGTGTGTGTGTGTGTGTGTGTGTGTGTGTATGTGTGTGCTGAGGAATCCAGGGCCTCCTAAGAGCACACTGGACCAACGGGGCCACAGCCTAGTTCTTTGTGTAGGTATTAAAAGCAGGGACAACCTCCATGCTGGGAACTGGCAGTTGCTAATTATTGGAAGGGTTGCAGGAGAAGTGAGGTCTTTTAGTTTTTAGGTCACTCCACTAAGTGGGGACTGAAGGCTGAGAAGGACACTGTGGCGTGCATGGTGGCTCTGCCCCTGGATGCCCAGGGTGGGTTGAGTCTAGTCATCGCAGCTTCATGGATCTAGTGCTTCTGACCCAGCATTGGGTCTGTGTTTCAAAGCCTCTCATCTGCTCACTGCTTGGCCACTGTGATGTCCACAGCATGGTTTGAGACTGAAAGGAGCTATGGCCTGGCTGTGTTCAGCTCCCTGCTCCTGTAGGTGAGTATGGTGTTCTGCTGGGAGTCATATTCTGTCTTGTCCTGTAGCTCTGCCATGTGCTTTCTCAGTGTTGCCTCCCCTCCCCCGACAAATGGAGGGGTAAGAAGAAAGCCCAAATCTGGCTCTCCCCTGAAGGTGAAGGCTGAGAACAACCCTCTTTCCCCCTGTGATTCAGGGGGAAAGCCTGCCTGCAGTTCTGTACAGGATCCACACCCACACATTCCTAGGGCATGAGAAGCCTCACTTGCAGATGCCTGTGCCAGGACAGCCAGAGAGGCTGCACAATCTGTCAACATCTACTTCCTAGAGGAGGAAACTGAGTCAGAAGAGACCAGTTCATTAGTGTAGGGTACTACTGGGGACCCTAGGGGTCTGGAGGCTGTAATGGGCACTAGAAGTCCATGCTCAGGGCAAACTAAGCTGTAGGGAAATATAAGAACTCAGCCGTCTCCCACCTGGTCAGCTGCTTTTCCCTCTTGCTGGACACAGACCATCGGTATTTGCCAGGAATGTAGACTGGCCCACACCCTGTTGCCCCAGTATACAACCCCACACTCTCCCTGACTCCATTCCAGCTCCTGGAGATCTTGACAAGGGGCTGCTTTCCCTACTTGCCCCCCTACCAGTATGAACAGTATGAACAAGTCTCCTGTAAGTGAAATGGACTCATTTCCTATTAAGCATCCTGCTGCTGGTTCCCTGGGATGGGAACTTCAGTTCAGCCGGGGGCTCTCATAACAGGATGGTAGAGGCATTCCTGGGAATCGTATTTCCTAGAACCAACCCCAGTGTCCAGACCCTTAAGGGGCTCACAATGGCCTTAAGGTGGTCACACTGAGGAGGGATCCTATGCTAACTCAGAGGTCAGGAGTTCCATGAATCCAAAGTACATTGTGGGTAGGGTGAACATTCATTCAACTGCATCAGTGCCCTAGGCACCTCTGGTCCAGCTGGCCATGGGTCAGGACAGGAGCATCCCAGGTTCTGGGAACTCTCAGGAGAGGGGCCAGACAATTTCACCCACCATGGGTGTCTTTCCCTGCTGCACAAAAGGGAGTGGCAAGTACTTACGTCCCCTCCTGCCCTCTCCAGCTGGCCTCAGGACATCCCTGTGCTTTAGGCAGAGCCAAATAGCCCTGTGTTGAAGACCCATCCCTGGTTTTGGGTCCCACCCACCCTCACCCAAGTCTGACCTTTACAAGGAATGTGGTCTGACTTCATTTCCTATCATTCCTGGACCTGGACTGGGCTGGAGGGAGGCTGTGCAAGGGGACTGTGGAGATAGCTGGCTAGGTGGTCCTATGACCCCTCACCTGCCCCATCCTGGAGGGAGGATGGCTAATGCCTTGCCGTAGACTCAGCCGCTTCACCTCATACCCATTCCGAGGAGCTTGTGGTCTGCTTAAAGTCACCCCGTGGGAATAAGGGTCGATATTGCCTGGCAACAAGGAAAAGCCAGGGTCAGCCTTTTCCATGGCTAGGTCCCATCTTAGAGTCCTGGACAGGACCTGAGCAAGGCTGGCATACAGTTGGTGCTCAGCAGGTGTGTGTGGGACAAATGAACAATGGATGCTGATCATGGACAGTAAGGGGTGGGATGCATCTAAATGGCTCTCCTGTGTTCCCCCATCTCTGAAACCCCATAACACATTGCCAATGGAACCATTGTGGGTATTTATGTTTCACACTGAGGTGTCTTTGGCCCGGGCTGAATGGGCACCACCTATGCAGGATCTTGGATTCTATGTTACTGTAGGATAGTGGCTCCCATCTGCCCCTCTTAGGATGTGGGTGTGAAAGATGCAGATTCCAGGGCCTACAGCTGCCTGCAGAGGCCAGGCTCTTAAGGAGCCCCCAATAGGGATGATAGATAGGTCCTGACTCACATAGGGCTGGGCTGCAAGCTACATAGTTTCCTTGGTTGAGGGGAGACACTGAGACACTCTTGCCAGGGCTCGCCACCCTACACAACATCTTCTGGTCCACAGCCTGTTTTACCTGCTCTGGGACTTCTTAGCTGTGGGGCCTGGGGCTCCCCAGACATCCCCTGCTGCTGGGCTGACCAGGCAACTTAAACATGGGAGCATGAGGCAAAGACAGAATACAGCCCCATACATGTCCAGGAAGACACTTCTCCACAGGGCTCTGAACCCCACCCCAGAGGAGATACATGGATCCTCAGGTGCCCACTTATCCACCTGCTGCTCTAACCTTAGCATTTGAAGTGTTCAGAGAAACCATGAAACCCCAAGGGACTGACATGGAAGAGGCATTGCCTTCCCCTCAGCACTGTCTGCCTGATGGGGCCCCGTGTTTGTGCAAATCGGATACCTTCAGTCCCATGCCCCAGGGAAAAGGGTGGCTCAACATAACCCCCAGCCTGAGCCACTCAGTCACCCTAGTATAGTTGAGGACACCAGTGACATCCTGAGCAGGAGACTGGTACTGTTCTTCCCTGCTCTGTAGGGACAGAGGATGGCTCAGTTGTCCACAGGGCCTCATAGCTGAGGAGCCTAGCTGACTCAGACCCAGTGCCCCTCCCTACAGGAGGGCTGGTTTTCCTAGGGGCGGGTCTGGCAAGCGGTCCGTCTGTGTGGAGAGTCTGCCTGGTAGACACTACTGCAGGTGCCTCCATATGGCTCTACATCTAGTTCGGTAGACACCTAATTCTACTGCATGTTGCTCCCACATTATCTCCGCGATGCTTGTAGATTTTACTGGAGTCATTGTAGTGGTTGGATCCTAGATGAACACCAACAACTAGCTTCTCATTGTCCCCAAACAGTGGTGTGGGGTGAAGGTTGGGCAGTTGGGAACCTCAGAGCCATTGTTATTCACAGATCATGGCCTTGCCAACAGCTCGACCCCTGCTGGGGTCTTGTGGGAGCCCCATCTGCTGCAGTAGCCTTCTATTACTTCTTCTTAGTCTGGGTGAGTATGGGATGAGCTGATCACTTCTTAGTCTGGGTGAGTATGGGGTGAGGTGATCACCAGAGCAAGGTAAGGGTGCCCAGGCCTTCATGGGTAGGGACCTTGGGAGAGGCTCTTCTTGCCCTATGCTTTCTCCTTGAACCATTGCTAGGTGGCCTGAGTTCCAGGAGGGTTAGAGACTAAGAACAATGAATGGCCTGGAAAGTGGTGTCATACTCCTACTGGGGAAGACCCCTGGGTCTGGGGAGTGCAGGCTATATGACATAACAGAGTGCAGGGGCCTTAACTCTCTTTTTCTATACCCAGTGGGTTGTGCAGAGGGCTGAGACCAGGGAGCAGCCCAATTTTGCTCCAGCCTCTCCTCTAGTTTTGTACCCTCTGCCCACAGGGTGGATGCCAGTTTTGCAGCTCCAGGCTACAAAGACGGACCAGGTGAGATACTCTGGAGGACCCAGAAGGATTTTCTAATTTGGGGGATGTGGGCTTTGTTTTCTCTGCTCTACACATAATCTCTGGGTGCCAGTTTTCAAAGATGGGTGTTGATCAAAGTGTTGCTGAGCCCAGGGAGTAGCAGAATCTTGACTGCAGCTCAGCCCTGAAAAGAGCGGAGTTGGGAACCAGTGAGGCCCTTGGGAGTTAAGTCACAGGCCCCAGAAGTAGCCAGACCCAGGCAGTACCCGGACCTTGAAAGAGTTGAGACCAAGTTGATAGGCAAAGAAGTACCGGTGTGCTTGGGGAAATGTCAGCCAGGTCTTGTCTCGTAGGAGGCTGTACATCTCTGTGATGAACTGATCGGCAACCCTGACTTCGCCAGGTGGGTTTAGCAGCTTTTGGGGCTGAATAAGCAGGTGCCAGGTTCTCAAAATTTCATTTTTCACTGTCCTCTGTGTCTTGTCTGATCTCTCTATCCACCTCCCTCCCCACCTGGCTGGCTCAGGCCTGGGGGAGGATGGTGCTCCAGGGTACAAGCACTGTCCCCTCCAGGCAGCTACTAGTCCCATGGAGGGCTCCAAGAACCCCGGGGTCCTGAAGGGAGGGCCTCAGGGCAAGGAAGCACTTTGAGAGGGACAGTGTCGGGTCAGACTCCCAGCCCTGTCCACAGTCTCCCTGCAGGCCTCTTCCTTGGCCTCACTTGTGAAGAAGTGTCTGGTCTGAGCATGGCACACGCCCAGGCGCTGGCTATGGCTGTGAAACAAAAGAACATCACACTCCGAGTCAATCAGGTCAGTCCCCTGTGTGCTCTTTGGGTGGGATGGGGGAGACACACCATGGCTGGGAACTTGGTGACTGGTTTCTACGATGCCACTGCTCTCTTCGTCCCGACCCAGGATCTCATCCCAGCTGGTGGCTCCCCTCAGAGCCCCTCTTGCCACTTAAGCTGACCACTAGCTGTGTGTCTGTATGAGGGCGCAGCTCTCTGGGTATCTGAATGCCTTCCCTCTGGGCCTGCTACCGTTTCTCAAGTCTAAGATGACCTTGCTGTCCCTCTCCTGGAGACCTTGCCTCATCTTTCAAGACTCTGTCCTCAAAACATAGTCAGTGGTGGCATGGTCAGGATAGGGAGAGGGAGGCCAGACTGAGGAGCTTCTATGGATTCAAGACCAAGGCGAGCCTGTCCCTGGCTCTTGACGCAATGGGGTGTGCATGCCACAGGCTGTGTGAACAGAGTCAGGGTACAGCGTGTGGCCTGTAGGGTGGAATAGAACTGGGGTGCCCCAGGCCATCCTTGAGGGCTGTGGCCCAGAACATTCTGAGCTGCATGTCCTGGTCTCCTGGCAGCTGCGCTGTCTGGCACGTCGCCTTCCTAAGTACCTCACCAATGAGGAACTGGATGCCCTCCCACTGGACCTGCTGCTCTTCTTCAAGTAGGTCTCAAGTTGGGGACTTGGTCTCACTTCCTGTCCCTCCAACCCCTGCCTTGCCCTGGAGGACAATGTACAGTGACTGAATGGCTTTGCCAGGGAGGCATGCAATGGAGTGTGTGTGTACATGCATGTGTGCCTGCGTGCATGTGTGTGTGTGTGTGTGTGTGTGCGCGTGCGCGTGCGCGTGCGCGTGCGCGCGCGTGTGTGATGATGTGATGTGTGTGTGTGTGTGGTGTGTGTGTGTGTGGCATAACTTCCACATACCATCTCTC